>NW_010113307.1:5720-25066 GCF_000699245.1 Pterocles gutturalis | reverse complement strand
GCGACGAATCCGCCCCCCCCCCCCCCACCCGATGATCAAAAGCTCAGCCTGTTCCCGGCTAACGATCCCGGAGCAGGGAGAGTCTTGAAACTCACGGAATGGAGATAACAGTCCTAGCGTCCCAGACTGAGAGCCGACCGGGGAGTGGGGGTGTGAGAGGCCCTGGGAGAGCGATTTGGAGCCAGAAGAGATCTGAAACTGAGAGAGGCACCGGAACCAAAAGGGCAATCTTCCAGGGGTCCTCGCCTATATACTGTGCATGACATGTATGTTTATGGAATAGATTATTGGTCACTCTGGTTCTCAATCTAGTAACCGAAGAACAAATCCTGGACTAGTAGCTGAGGCTGTGCCCTCCCAGCCCCCCCACCCTGTATGCAAAGAGCAAAGAGGCTGAAGGACCTTGAAATATCCTAGCAATAATTATAAACATTCCTTCCTTATCAACTTTTCTGAGCATAAATCCAAAACACAGCCTCTTGATAGCTATTATGAAGAAAGTTAACTCTGTCTCTGCTTAACCCAGGACACTAGATCACAATGTGCAGTGAAAGCAGAAATAACATTTATTTTATTTCACTGGATGCAATGCCTAAGGGCTATAAGCAGGGATGCTGACCCCTCGTCAGGAATTTGACCATGGTACTAGATGCAGAGCGCAAGCTCTACACAAGCTATCCGTGATCCGAACACTTCAGAGTGGCAACACATAACAGATTATTTCTCCTCCAATACTCCTCACAGATTTATTTGCAGATATTTAAAATTGCTTACAACCTACACTGACAAAACAGGTGCCCCAAGCTGCAACACAGCCTTTTCTCTGGATGTTTTTTCCCCCTTCTGAAGAATGGGCTCTCTGAAAGTTGCACACATTCACTTTCACACTCTCCATCTCAGAGCAAGAAACCTTTAAATACAACATATCTTTTACAACTAGGTTTCATTTCATTTGTTATGCTGAGAGGTTGAACGGTACCATTAAAAATACAGCACAAAATACAGCTGACATCAGGTATTACCTTAAAACCCTGCTCTTATTCCATGTACAAGCTAAGATATTCTAGAGCAGACTACAAGCGCCTTCCTACTTCCCACCTTCAGAAGACTCCCTCCATATTCTCCTTATTTCCAGCCTTGTTCAGTTGCTGAAAGAAGCACCAGCTCTGAATACCAGCTGCAATAACTTAGGTGGAATTCCTTGAAAATGCCAAGGGGAAAGTAAGAAAAAGAGTAAAAAAATGACCTGAAAGTACATCACAGAGCTGAAATGTCCCAGTAGGGAATGGAAGTCTTCAGCTTCATGTCAGCCTTGGGACCATCTGAAGCACTACCTTTATACAGAAAGTCACCAAGAATTGCTTAGTACTTTCAAGCCAAGGTAGCTGAAAAGGGCAGAGACTTGCACTGGAGTTTAGGGTCCTTCTCCTTCCAGGCAGTAGCCACCACCTTCCAAGAAGAGACAAGCTGGAAAATGAGCTATAAGCAAAAAGCCTTCCCCTAGCTCTCCCCTCCCTGCCCACAAGCTCAGGCAGGCAGGCATGGCTTACCAGCATCTGGGGATGTCAGGAGCGTTCAGATTAAAACGGTGCAGAAACAGCACAATGTTTGGCTCCAGAGCCCTGGCAACACTCACAAGAGGACACAGCAGCTCCCTTAGGCTTAGCCAAGCTGAGTGTCCATCACCACGTTTACTCTGCAATGATAAGGTACCCCGCAACTGCAACAAGAGCTGAAGTTTATTCAAGGTAACCAAGAGTATCATAAGAACACATACTTATGATATAGTTTTATTTTCTTTTGTTACATAAAGGCAGAAAATAAGCATAAAATCTAAACTAACAAAACAAGGTTAAGAGACAGTATGGTAACAGTCAAGGTCTACTAATATTTCAGATAAGCCATAA
Source organism: Pterocles gutturalis (assembly GCF_000699245.1). Taxonomy (NCBI): domain Eukaryota; kingdom Metazoa; phylum Chordata; class Aves; order Pterocliformes; family Pteroclidae; genus Pterocles; species Pterocles gutturalis. The sequence goes on along the minus strand of NW_010113307.1, from coordinate 23,159 downwards.
GAATGATCACTTGATGCCATACTTTGCTCTGGATGCACTCACTGTGGATCACACAGCCTTTAGCACGGACCTCCAGCAGACAGTCTCGCATACTGACCTCTGAACAGCCAGACTTCCTGACGGAAGGCTCAGTGCCTAGTGCAGGCGCCTGCTGCAAAGCCTTACTTACTCCCCTTAAAAATATACATATACTTTTTTACATTAAAATTCTATTGTTTCCAGGGGTGAAAAGCACAGAAAGTAATTCATTTCATGATAAAGACATCATTCCAGTGTTTCAATCCACATCAACACAAGAAGTTTTTGAAAAGTGAACTCTTGTGTCAAATCACAATAAAAACCATTTACTGAATTTAGAAGTGAAGTACACCAAGGAGCTCATCCCAAGCTCCAAAGAACATTAAATATCAGCAAATTAGCACATGGGGATTCTTCCTCCCCTCACCATCTCTTGACCATGGCAAACATCTGCTCACCTTATTGATTTCCAAATCCGAACTACTGCGAGCATTTTAGTTCTTCTACAACAAATTCTCAGCTTCTAACGGGAAAAACAGTCTGAGCGACTGTTTTCACCAGGTGTGTCCTTACACATTCATACTGAATTGGATTGCACATCCATGCCTTTCACCATCTCGGCAAATCTTAAGAATGTTTGCCTGACAAGTTTAGAGTCTACTAGATACATTTCTTCCACACCATATAGCAGAATCAATTAAAAGCAGGGTTGTTTTAAATGTCAAGCCATCAGTTCTTAGCCTTTTAGAACAAGTAGGGGATTTTATGCCTTTTTTTTTTCTAATGTTTACAAGGTTTCACGGTGGTTGTGTCACCTGATCTTTTTGGCCCCTTTTCACAGGACTTGAAAAACTCTCTTATTCCAAGATATAATACTTTCTGTCTCTAGCTCAGGTAACTTGCTCATTTCTAAGACACAAGTTGTCCAATCACGCATCTACCCACTCGACTCAAAACTATTTATTAAAGTCTGTCAAAAGGAATTAATCTGAATAAACAGACACCATAAATCCATTGCAACAATCACATGATATACAAGCATGATTATACTTACAGCAACATTTGAAGCACCAAAAAACTGTTTGATCTCCTGCACTAGGGCTTGCGTGAAATAACAAGGTACAGGAACAGCAATATGAAAATGTTTTCATAGGCAGCTATATGAATAAACTATTCACCACTAAGTTTCTTTTCTAGGTTTAGGACCACTCAGGTCACTGGCAAAGTACTTCTCCATCAAGGGAAACAGAAGCAGCTTTAGTAAGAAATGTCCAAACAAACCTTCTGAACAATTGAAAAGCCACCACTGCCATTGAAGAGGTGACTGAATTAAAGACCTACAAGAGTTTAGATCATACTTTCTGTGCTTGTGTATTACCAAATTATGCTGAAAATCTGGGTCAAGGCTGTAGGATGGACAGAGCTAGTAATGTTCCTGCAGTAAGATTCCCCAAAAGTATGTCTTTCCCACTCCCTCAAAACATTATATTTTACCAGAAAAAATAAGTAGTCATTTTTAAAATTCCAGATAGCACAAAGCATCAGGGCCACTGCAGAGGCCGTTGCCACAGCAGGCAGGACACACTGCCCACAGTCTGCAGGGAGCATGGCCACACAAGGCTCATCCCACCCTCCCTCGAGGGGCTGCCCTCAGGGATGCAGCTACGCAGACAGACTGGACAAATTCTCAAACATTATTTCAGAGTACACTAAGTAAATTATTTGGCTTTCTGCATTAATGTAACAAGCTTAAAAATAATCAGTGCCTTTGCTCCGCCGTGATTTGCCCCACGTTGGCATCGTTTCACTCAAAATGTACCACTGAGGAAGGCAGAAACCTTAACCAGAGGGGTTGAAAAATCTTACAAAACTATTTCTGCAAATCTAGATTTGGGGATATGGAACTATTTTTACTGTACTATCTGTATATTAAACAGTTTGCAAAAAGTCTGTCAGAAAAAAAAAAATCAAAGTTATGATGCAATTCACTATTGCTAAAATTTGATGTGAAGCGCACTTGAGAGTTAACAGCAAACTATTACAAAAGCAAACATCCCAAATCAATTTTGTTTACCAAATAGCTTCTTCAGACCACCATTCAACCACTCCTTCCCTCATTATTTATTTTATTGAAAACAGTACACAGCTACAAAAACTGTGTTGTCCCAGCGGCCATTCAGTCTTTCACGAATCCCACACCTCCAGCACAACACAGATAAACTCTCTTGGAAGGGAGCAGTGTTACACGGCTGATGTTTTCATTCTGAACCTGCACATGCTATTTGTTTACTATATTATCATATTAAAAATGCATGTGTGGGAAGGAAAGGTAAGTTCTTCCTCGCTCTTTGCATAGGACAGTTTACAATGGACAGAAAGTGGAGCCTTCTCTCACAACAGGACATTTCTTTCCTTGCCATCAGTAAAATGGGACCAGCTGTGACAAAAGTACTCCCTACAACAACAGCTCCTTTCAGAAGAAACCAGTTCAGGCACTTCTCAGAGAGCAAACGCCATAAAGAAAAGGGGGACAAGACTGAGGGGACACCAGAGGAGGCAAAGGGAAGGTGAAGGGACAAGACTCTTGCTTTTTTCCCCTTTCAGACTACTCCACATTGAAGCCTTACGCAGGCAGGTCTCTTGACTCTTGAAAGGTAGAAATGTAAGATTAAAGCATCACAGAAAGCATTTACTATTAGTCAATCCAAAATACTGCATTCAGTTTTGGAAAACATTTATTATAGACAAATACTGTCTGTGCTCTGCCTCAGTGTATCAATTTAAATGTCCATCAAGCTTCAGGGAATACAAAAATAAATGCAAGACCTAGAATGAAGTGGGCTGTCAAGAGCCAGTTTCAGGAACTATAAATGGACTTCACAGCAAAAATGGTTCATTTATATTCCATTCAATTTCCAACCCCCCCAATCAACCATCACAATCAAGAGATCTGAAGGGAACAACACCTTTTCATCAATAGTGACATGTCTCTGCATTAATTCAACTATCAAAGCTGACCTTAATATAATTAGTGTCCTGGTTTTGGCTGGGACAGAGTTTATTTTCTTCACAGTAGCTAGTGAGAGCCTATGTTTTGGATCTGTGTTGAGAAAAAGGCTGATAACATACTGATGTGCAGAGTTGTTACCAGGACAGTCAAGGACTTTTCAGCTCCTCTGCTGTGCCAGTGTCTGCAGGTGCAGGAGAAGCTGGGAGGAGCACAGCCCCAGTGACTGTCTCAGTCTTGGGCTTCGATCTTAGGTTTAGGATTGAGACCCAAATTGGCCAATGGTCTATCCCTTATAATGCACATCACACCCAGTATAGAGACAAGGCTCTGTCCAGAAGCTTGCTCTCTGGGTTGCTCCCCCCACCCCTACGTTGGCTGTTGGTCTCTTGGGTTCTTATCTTTTCTGGGATTGCAGTTTCAGGATTCTCCCTGCTCTGGAATTGTTAGATGAAAAGGAACAAAAAAAAAAAATTTTTTTTTTTTCCTGCACAAACAAGACTGCTGTAACATACAGCAAGGACACCTCCATCTCATACAACAACTAAATCCATTGGGGAACACAGACTTCTAGCCATTTTGCCAAGGACGCAAGTTAAAGAGTACCAGGTAGAATTATTTTCTCACAAACAAAACAAACTAAACTCAGGATAGTGTCCCACACAAACTCACAGGTGAGGTGTGAAATGCTTCTTGCCCGACCAGATCAACACACCTGTGAGGAGCATCCCTCACTTCCCCAAAGTGGAAGGATGCTTCCCCATGAAAGCAGCTGCCACTGGAGCTACAGAGACCACTTATAAACCAAAACACTCATCTCAAGGCAGCCCAACTCCAAGCGGATTTTCTCTTGACTTCTTGTTTTGAAGAACCCCAGGGAATGCTAGCTTCTTAAAGTCAGGACAGTGGTGAACTTGGCCACCAATCCAGCCAGGGAGCTTGCTCTTCTGACTCCAGCAGCAGTGCGAAGGGCTGAGACAACCAGTTTTGAGCTACCACACAAACCTAATTGAAGTACACATACATACGGATCACACAGATTTTTTTTACAGAAATGTCATCCCTTTTTCTAATTCTCCATTCAGTTTATCACGAACAAATGACAAAAAGCAGAAAATAAACTTGTCTGTGGTCAGGCAGGCATGAAAACAGTGTAAGCTACAGGATGCAAACGTAACAAGATCACGCAGAGCACCAAGACCAAATCGATTAAGAGGCATCCACAAGCGCCTGACCTGGCAGTATATGAGACAGGGGAAGCCATAGTGCAGCAACATACTAAAACAGTCTGCACAAAACCCATCTGTCAGCAAAAATTACAGTCACGGCCTAATTAACACCAACTTGAAGCGAGGACAATACGCAGAAGAAAAAACAAGTAAGTCTCACACAGTGAAAATACAACCTTGAAATAATTAGGAATGTGAAAACTGAAGCCAAACCTGAGGCAATGAAGCAAGCAAGCCTGTGTCCCTTTCTAACACCATACCACTCTGCCTGTCACCCTCCAGGGTCCAGCCAGGGGCTCGCCCCAGGGCTGCCACACTGCAAGCTGTAGGCTGCATCAGCTGCTAACTGCACAGGTGGCACCCCAGCATCAAACTTGGGCTCACCTGGCCACCTCACAACCGAGTCAAAAAGGAGCCTGGGTCCATCTCCAAGCAGCCACTGTAGTGAAGTTTCCTGTCCTGAAATTTCCACTTGCACCAGACATTTTTTTGGCAGTAATCCCATGTGTTACCACCAGAGGTTTCAGTGTGTTTCACGAAACAAACAAGGTGTTCAAAAAATTGGAACGTTTTACACATTACTGATTAATATGCACACTCTATGCTTACATTGCTGTGGAAGAGTTAATCTAATGACAGGCTTTAGGACACCGGGACAACTAACTGGCTGTGGCATCATCCCTTAACACTAGTATAAACTGTAAGTACTTATAAAAGAGATCCTCTTACAGCAAGGAAACAGAGACTAAACCCACCCAGATTCTCGCATTTACTTAAGGCTTAACTCCTCACCTGAACATTTTTCCAGTTTTCTTCCCCGAGTACAGGGGAACATATAATGGCATTGGGCATTTCTGTGGGAACTGTTAGCAGGCACACACAGAAATTCACAGTACAGAAAACAAGAAAACTCTTCACCCTCTTGTCTAGATGCAACACTGACTACTGCTCTAAAAATGACAAGTGGAAACAACTACTTTGGGTTTTTTATAGTTACAGGATTGAAAATAAAGTCAGTGACAGAAAAAAGCCTGATTTTGGCTGTTCTTTTTATTACTATTCCTGACTATAAACATGTTTCCAACTTTTATTTTTTTTTAATCCCAACTCAACAGAAATTGGAAGGCTGCAGCAGCAGTAATAGATGTTCTGAGAAGGATGATCCATAAATGCCAAGCAACCATATAAAACACCATCCACCTCTAGGAACAGAATCATTTTGAGTGCCTGGTAGACAGAAAATTTCAAACAGCTCCTAATACTTCTCATTTACACTCATTTTAACTTCAGCTATGACAGAAGAATAAAATCACTAGTAATGCCTACTGTTGGCTAGTTAAAACCTCAAGACTTAAACCACCTTGAGTTCTTCATGCAAAATTACTGCATCCCACAGGCCCACAAAACTCCCAAGCTTAAGCACAGCACACAACCTCACTAGCAGCAATGCTATGTTTATTTTCAGGGCAGTTTCCTCCCATTTCAGGATGAACTTGACACAGCAGAAGTGCAGAAAAGAAGGACGACTCCCAGGCTGGCAGGACCCTCCCCTGCCTTCAAAGCTGACATGCTTACTTATCCCACACCCCCAAAACTAGTCAACTGTGGTCTCTAGCACCCTGGATGGCTTGCATATGATGCTCTTCACTCCTCAAGCAGCAGTGAGCTCTGAAGCAGCATCTGCACACCAGTCAGGCTGGGATTGCCTCATCAACTTTTCTGCAAGACACCTGAATATCTGACCATAAATTAATTTAATTATAAATAGGCAATCTTAACAAAAGATGATTAAGAACTACCTCAACTCAAACATAACATTTGAGATGTGCTGGTAAACCTGAAAAATAATTCAGGTGCTTAGTGAAGATGACATAACAGCACAGACAGTAAACGAATTTACGAGCATCACAACTTTCAGCAAAAGAGTAGGAAAATACAGATACAGTCTTGGAAACCTTTACAGACCTATTAAAAAAAAGTTAAGAGTTGATTTTATTTATTTTTGCAATTGGGAAACATTTTCATTTTGTAGAGATGCTTTTGCTTGTTGGGTTTCCCATTGAGAGCTGAAACATTCAACCCCACACATGCAAAGTCACTCTTCTTATGATTTTGGCTGATGCCATGGAGCTGACAATACATTTGCTTGTGCAGACACAATCAGAGCAAAAAACCCTCACCTCTCAGTATTTTCTGAGCTGCTACACTTCACCTTTGAATTTTATTACTCTAGAGGTAAACTTTAGGATAATATTAGCAGGATTAATTTAATGTACTATTTATTGAAGGGTGGAGGGGGAGGTAACATAACCCCAACCTTACATTTTCCACTCAAGCAAGCAAATACAAATTCAGAGATACTAATGAGCCCTGTTCATCTGACACTCTCCCCGGACAGGCACTCTACAGCTAGCCATAATTAGCATTAGTTATCTTTAGTGTGTATACATGTCAACACACCAGCACAAACACCATTTGCAACCCCAACAGCCTGCTGTGCCATTTCAGATTGTTTGGATTTCACCTACAACAGGCTTCATATTTCTACCCTATGGTCATTACCTCTTTCAGCAAGGGTCTTCTCATTTTCACATTTACGAAGCCGTTAACATTTTTACCAAACAGATAACACCACAGGAGATAACTTGGCAAAAATTGAAAAAAAAGGAAACTTGAAGCTAGCCTCTATATTTTAAGTGAGCAATAACTATCCTGAATTTTATTAGAGATTCCAAACAGACAGCACTTAGGAAAAAAAAAAAAAAAATCAACCAAAACACACATGTACAGGTTAGGCATCAAGCTTTGTTAGCTTTAGCTTACATCCAAACATAACACACAAACCACACCACAAAATTCTTAAAACATCCACTTTCTAGTCAAAAGAGAAAGAAGCAGCTATGCCAAAAGAGGCAGGAAACTGTTTCTTGCTCTTGCACTGCTCCTTTAAACAATGAACACAGCAACAAACCCCTTGAGGTTAGGAAGGGATGCTTGGGGAGCCTGGGTCCCAGCCACATGCCTGCTCAGCACATTTCCTCAGTGCTGATCCATTCGCAACACCGGATGTGGCCATGCCCTTGGAGGAATGTGCTTGTAGATTACAGGAAGGAGTCGCCAAGTGCTTTGTAAGAGATACGGATTGCTCTAACAGGTCTTTCCCAAATGGCCCCATACCATACCACTATAGAAAGGGAAGAGGTACCAAAAAACCATTACCTTCAAGGTGAACTTTTATCTTTGCAAACACTATTTAAGACCACATCCCCCATCCCCTTTATTTGAAGCCAACAGAAGGACAGTGGTGGGCAACCACAGCTTCTGACCACAGACTGGGTGGCCCCAGGTGACACAGGGAGACAGGAGAGGCAGCAGAGCTCCTTGCTCCAACCAGTCACAAGGAAATTTCAAAAGCAGCTTGATACTCACATTTTTCTTTTTAGTGTGCACTGGTACATTTCCGGCTGTGTTTCAGTGATTATGTTACCTTAGATGAACTCAGTATCCCTAGAAGCTGTCATGGCTGGAAGACATCGTCCCTCCCACCACCTCTGCAGCTATGACTACATTAGACGCAGAGAGGACCTGCAGAGCAGAACAGCTGTGTTTCCACCAGCTCTCCATGGGTTTCACTTCCAAACACACCTCATCCAGTTATGTGGTGTGGGAGTCCGTGAGGAGCCAGCACGTTACAGGCATGCTCCTGAGGAACATCCTTCAGCTGGGTTCCACCATGGAAGAAGCCAGCCCACGTGCCCCAAGGCCACCCTGCAGCAAAGCCCTGAGCCCAGCAAGTCAGCCCACTGGCACCCCCTCCACTTCTGATTTGAACATAAAGGCTAATATAGGCATAGCATAAAGCCAACAACTTCAATCAAAAGGAAACACCAAAATAATCAGACTCACGGAGTTACTTGAAATCAAAGCACTGCACCAACCCACCCCATACCAACAAGACAAACCTACTCTATCCTCTACACTCACTGTGGTAACATTTTCCTCTTGGAGGCTTAACACACCTTTTCAATGGGGATTATCAACTGATAGCAGTACATGCCACATTGCCAGAAAAGGCTCAGCTTCCACCTCCCAGGAGGCTCTAAAAATAGGTGCACAAAAGGCACATCCGAGTCCAAAAGAGCTAGGCTTATGGAAGCTGGTCCTTTTTCTTTGCTTATTTTTGCAAAGTTATTAGAAATAGTTCACAGACCTATCAGACCTGCTGGAAAACGGACAACCACTGCCTTGTAGTATAAACTCATTCAGAACAAGTATCTGTTGTGGGGAAAAAAAAGTCTCCCTTAAAGGCACAATAACTGTTCAAAACTATCGGGAGCGCCTGGCTTCCTAAAGGTATGGGCAAAGCTGACAAAAAGATGCAGGTAGCTGGAGAACTGTAGTGCCTTGCCAGAGCCCACTCTTGGTCTGGCATTACTTGCCCAGAAGGGAATAGGTAGACACTCACTCACCCCCACTTCAAAAGAACTTCATCCTAAGACCTAAGCTTCACGGAGAGAAAATTGTTTCCTTCTGACACCTCAGAAAAATTATCTGTGTGGGAATTGTATGTGCTCGCATGCAGAGAATGGAAAAAACCAACTGAAGTCAAGCATACCCACATGCTATCGCACACCAAAAACTAAAGGAGGATGGCAGGAGCACCACCCCTGCAGAGAGCTCAGGAGAGGCGCTTCTGGAAGGCAGTCATGGCATGTAGCAGCAACCCATGGCTTGCACCACAGCTTCCAAGATGAGGACTGAAGAAGGGAGGCAGAGATCAAGAGGCGAAGGGGGCAGGCATAGCAGTGACAGTACAGAGGACATACCATGCAGACCAAACACAAGTTAGTAAGACACTCCAGCACCAAAGCCAACGCAGGCATGTACATCACCTTTCCTAGCGACAATTATTGCAAGCAAAGCATGTAATCTTAATGCATGTTTCCCATCTCCTCCCATCATTAAGAACTGGGAAGAGAGAGAAATCCACCCTGAGACATGGGTGTGTCCACTAACTCAGCATCAAAAAAATATTTGCTCTATGTGTACCTTCAAGTACAACCAGGCTACATATTTCAAACAGTTTCAGGCAAGCAAACTCATTCTCTAACTTAGAATTAGTTCTGCAGATAACTCCAGATACTAGAGGTGTCACTGGGGGGAACATGTTAAGGATTTATATACATGGACCTAACAACCCACCTGGAAAAGGCAAAACAAAACAACCATCATTATATAAAAGCATACATTTTTTTAAAAAATAAATCTGTATGTGTAATAAATGCAATATCTATACCCATGTCTACAAAATTAAACCAGCCTATTTCCTCACACAAGTCATAGCATCCCTTGCCTTAGCATGGAAACCAACTACAAAATTAAAAATTTATTGAAGATTGAGGGGACAGTAGAGCCTCACTGAGATGAGCCACTCTTATTCCAAATTACAAGCTCTCCTTCATTAATATTGCATTTTTAGCTATGTCTAAGCAAAATTTCATTTTTCCAACACCCCTGTGGTATGCTGAAAGTGAGGAATTTCTGGAAAAATCCCATCTGCCTGTTGCAAGTGCCAACAATCCAGCAATTATGATAAGCATTTCTGAACACCTAATCAAAACAATGCAAGTTGTAGAACTGCATTATTTCCTCTGTTCTGCAAGCACAAATTCATATCCAAAGACTTAATATCCTTTCAATTTCTTGGGTTTTGTTTTTTTTTTTAAAGGTAGCTTGAAACTCATGCAATTAACTTGTCAGCTGTTGGTTTACAAGCCATTTGCCCACTACTGTTCTTTATAGGGGAATCTAGCTTGCAAGCTTAAACCAAATCTAGGCATTGCACATAACACCACATACTGTAAGTAAACTTGGCTAAGTCTGAAAACAAAAAAGACCAACATCTACTGCTCTGGGCATCAGAAACACTTTTAAATACAATACACATGATTCAACAAACACCAGAGACTCAGGTTGGGAAGTTTCAATGACATTTTTAAAGTACATCAGAGAGGGAGCTACCAAGGCTTGGGTAAAAACAAAAACAAAACCCAAACAAACAAAATATCATACAACACCAAAACCAAAACCACCAAAACAAAAAACCAACAACAAAAAAAAAACCCCACCAAACCAAAAATTCATGGTTTGGTTTGGTTGGGTTTTTTTACTTAAGAAACATTAAAGCATCATTTCAGGCCTGAGAGGAAAGACGGGGGGCGGAAGTTTCTAAGCAGACTAAAACCACTAGCACAGATTTGGACAAGTATGTTTACAAAGACATACAAAGTTTCAGTTTAACTCTGTATGTGCTCAACCCCCATTTCACTTCTATACCCTTTATAGCTTCGGTTCTTGATACTCAGCTTTACTGGCTACAGAGATAAACCCTCTCTGAAAGACATAAGGGTGTAGCCAGAATACCAAACTTGCAATTAGTGACGCCCACCCCTTCCTCACCTCCAATTCAAAGTCTCCAAAGTAACATTTCTAGAAACAATAAACATTAGTTCAAATTAAATTCTTCAGAATGCTGTTCCGTCCCCAATTTCCTAGAGGAAAATACCATACATAGCAGAGCATCTCTCACACACTTAAAGAGCCCCATCCCAACAGGGTGGGAAAGCTACCCACAGCCTGTGTGCTGTTCTCATCCCAGGTATGTTTTCTCTTTTCAAAGCACAAGCAGAATGACAAGGGGGACATGGCACACACAATTCAAAACCTTTGATGTTTTCAAGACTGTACCAAGGCACTTCCCTAAGGAATTTTTATGTGCTTTTTTATGACATGTAATTGAAGTAATAGGAATGGTTGGCTAAAAATACTCCCCCTTTCTTTTCTGAACACTTAGACTCAAAAAAGTCCCATCAGTTGTGGTCTAGCAAGAAGACTTGGTACCCTATGACATATACTGTTAATTCAAACAAATCAGTAGAAGGTTCAAGGTATGTGTAACCCAAAATCTATAGGCATTGTAATTATAAAGTTTTAAACCACCTACGATTAATTAGTAACTGTAAAGTTTTTTCCCCTACACTTCCACTTGATTCTTGCAAGAGACTCACTTCTTTTCCAAAAACACTCAGTAAGTTGTTCATTGCTTCTTCCCATCAACTTGGGAAAAGCATTCAGTCTGGTTTTCACAACAAAGACCACAATGCAGCATAAACCTTCTTCCCATTTTTCTTCACTTGCAGATCACCTTCAGGCAGACCAGTAACCGGGCTGCTGACATGATTAAAAGCAGTCTTCGAATTAGGAAGCCAGTGACACCATATGCTTCTCAAAGATAGCTAGTGTGAGAATTGGGGATAGGAGGTGGTGTTTCTTTGGGATCTTTTTTGCTGTTTTTTATTGATTTTTTTTTTCTAGATGAACCTTATACTACATTCCTTCTCCTGAAACAAGAATTGAAACTCTTGGAGCAAGACAAAAGCAGCTGAATACCAAAAAAAGACCCAATAGAGACAGCACTGACCCGAAGACAAATCTAACAAGAATTACAACAGACTTTATTGACTGCACAGTAAATAAGAACAGGAATTTTCATTTGTGTGGAAGACACCCAAAAGCCCCTTAAGCCCCAGAGAGACGGCTCCTGACAACACCCATCAGTGAAGTCAGGCAGGAGAGCTGCAGAGGACTAGCACCAGAACCGCAGTGCTCTGCAAGGGGAGGGAGAAACCAAGACATCTCCACACCCAGGCTTCTGCACAGGGCAAAGTAAAGGCAACAATTCAAACCAGATCTTAAGACTTCAGACAAGCACATTATGAACAAAACAAATGATACTCTGATGGAGCGCTGAAAAAAGCAAAGAGACTGACAATTACTCCAGCCTTCTTTCACCTCCCTGGACAAGCTGCTACCTTGCCAGAAGCCTAATCCCAGGGAGAGCTGCTGGCAGCCAAGGCAAGGGTACCATACTGAAATTTAACTTGTAGATTTCTGACGCGCCACATTCCACACATTCTAAATATTTTCCTTACCAAAATTATTCCCTGTAATTATAAAAAAAAAAAAAGTAATGGACACACACAAATTCTACACTCCAGCTTAAACACAACATTCCCCAAAGGCTCACAGGGCTTTTCTCACACCTGCTTCAGCTGTTGCAGAAACACTCAGAAGCTATCACTCCTAAGATATATTATTTAGTCATCATCCTCACAAGGTTTCTTTTGGGGTTTTTTTTTTTTTGCAGTCTCGGTCATTTAAAAAATTAGAAGACTTGAAAATGCATAAGCACTCCTTATCTGCTAAGGCCATTTACAAGTCCAGCCAGCTCCTTAAAAAAAGTTTCTTTCTCTAAAATTTCTGTCTCAGAGAACCACGAAGCTGAGCTCAATGCATAGAACAAAGACAACCGTAAGCAGATACAATGCAAACTTGTTTAGCACTACCCAGCAGCCTGGGAAATATGTCCAACCAGCTCAGTGTGACAGTGTCCAGCTCCAGTGTCTTTTCTTTTGTCAGGACTGATAAAAAACTAAGCCTTTTAAAGGGTTCAGAAAACTTAGCAGTCACTTTTTATTGCAATTTAACACTAAGAACAGACAATTTCCAACTGTTTCCTTGAATAGTTCTGCAAATATTAATGCATTTCTGTCTGTGAAATCCCAAACCATACTAAGCAGTTTTGTCACAGAAAATGCTAGCTCACAACAGGCTTAAAAAAAAATAAACACATCAAGTTTAAGGCTTAATTATGTTTTCATAACACCAAAACTGGTATCTTAAAATCAACAAGCAAATAACTTATGCCATATTTGCGAACAGTGTTATCGTCTACAAAACCTTGTATGACCAGACACCGCTGTACTCCCCTCGGGTTATGTGTTTAAAGGCACTGGGAGTTCCCAGTGGGTACAGAATTTAAATCCCACAATTTGAAAAGAGAACATCTGATCTGACCTCCTGCACATCACAAGCTACTACATTTCTGTTTACCATGATGGAGCCCAACATCTTGTATTTACCTCTTTGGAAAATTAGTTGTGCGGTCTTCACATCCGGAGGCAAAAAATATATTTCCCTCTCAGCTTGCCCCAAGCACATACTGTCAAAAACACATCCCTGGTTTCCAATCTGAATGCCTTCCAGACAGCGGTACTTGGCATGCCTTTCCTAGCCTGGTATTTCCTCTTTGTGGAGGCAACTGAGGTACTGTTCAGTCTTCCTTTTGACAAATTACAGATTGTTTTCACTCATCTGATTTTGCCTCCAGAGCTGAAATTAAAACACTTTTTTAAAATAAGAAAAAAATATTACCTCTATCCATCAGAACCACTAACTCCTGTCCTGGCCCTCTCCTCCCTGAGCCCCTCTCAAAGAGGACAGGCTCAGCTCCCCAAAACCACATCCGGCACACTACGATGCAGCCTCAAATCCACACCAGCTTTACCTAAACTCACCATGCGGCAAAGCCCTGCGGGGCAGGGAGCAGCCAGGAGGTCCAGACAGAGGAGAAGCCCAGGGCAGGAGGAAGCCCTGGCTTCGCCCAGTGTTAATCCTTCCCACAGGCCATTTTCCACATGGGCTCCAGGCCTCAACACCCCTCTTTAAAATGAGGAGGCCACTTAATTACCAGCCTCAACGCCAAATGACAGTTCTACAGCAACAGAAGACTCAAGACTCCTACCCACTACTGTAGAGTCTCACAAGCCAATAGGACTGTCGAAGTCACATTTTGTCTTTCTGCTTATAAAAGGAGTACAAAACAGCCTTTTGTTACGCAAAAGTTTCAAGTGACAGATTAATCAAAGCTTTCTTCATCTTATCAGCTAGGAAACAGTTTCCTTAAAACACATTATAAACATTTACGCATGCATTTATATTCAAGCCTGCACAGCTCCACTCAGATGAAAGGGGACGGTTCAGATGAGCCACACAACGTAGGTCAGCCTCAATTTTCAGAGCCTGGGTCTTGACCTTCAGTATTTTTGCCCACTTCCCACAGAAATTTTGTTAGATTTAAACAGGAACTTAGGAGCTTAGAGTTTGTACTGCAGGTATAAATTAATCTAAAGCTGTTTGACAAATCGTCAGTATCGTTAAAATACATCTTCAGAAATAGTTTAGACTGCAATTTCAAAGTAAGATGCTTCAATTTTACCCCACTGCTTATCAGAGATTCCATTTTCTCTCCAAGCTCAGCTGTTCACAGGATTTTCTTGCAAACACCTTCAGAAAGACGTTACCTCCTCTGCCCAAAGGAAAGCCCCCTCATAATCAGAGCAGGGACTTCATGAAGCCTGTAGGCCATGGCGAGCCAGCAGCTCCACGCACGCACGGAGCCAATGCTTGCAGTGCTCCCTAGCAACGCAGATCAATGCCGTAACCCTCCCTCCCTGACCACACAGCAGGAACTGCCCATCACGGGCACCTAGCCCTCTCCCTCCCACCCAACTCATTTTGGCCCTTCACCAAAATAAAACAATTTGGGGCCCAACCAAGCAAGTACCGATTTTTATCAGAGATGCTGCCTCAGCCTGGATTCAAACAGGCCCAGCAGGCAAGCAGTGAAAGGTGAAATGCTGCACCTCGAAGGCTCAGAGACACGATCACGATTGCGAAGAACACTGCACATGGAAAAGGAGAAACTGGCTTTTCAGTAGGAAAAAGAAAAAAGTTCCCCACAACATTATTATAACAGCATGAGAAATGAAAGAAGACCATGACAAAGTAGAAAAAAATCTAAACAAAAGTGAAAAAAGGCTGTCAGTGTCCAGGTCCCATTGGGGGCCTTCAGAAATCCTCAAAACTGCCTCAAACACCTACATCTATTATGGGTCCCTTATTTGCTTTTTGACTATTTAGGCTTTCCAGTTCCCCTTCTTACTCTATTGCATAAAATATAAATAATAAATTCTAAGTTGGGGGGGTGGGGTGTTTTGTTTGTTTGTTTTTAATATGATGTAAAGCTGACATTTGCAAGTTAAAGCACATTCTTCTGGACACTGGCTGTCGTGGTTTATCCCAGACAGCAATAACCAACATCCAGCCACTTGCTCACCCCCGTCCCCTCGCCCCGGTGGGATGGGGGAGAGAATCAGAAGAGTAAAAGTGGGAAAACTCATGGGTTGAGATAAAGACAGTTTGATAGGTAAAGCAGAAGCTGCGCAGGCAAACAAAGCAAAACAAGGGTTACATTCAATACTTCCCATCAGCAGGCAGGTGTTCAGCCATCCCCAGGAAAGCAGGGCTCCATCACACATAACAGTGACTTGGGAAGACAAATGCCATCACTCCAAACATCCCCCCCTTCCTTCTTCTTCCCCCAGCTTTATACGCCGAGCATGACATCATACGGTGTGGAATATCCCTTTGGTCAGTTGGGGTCAGCTGTCCTAGCTGTGTCCCCTCCCAGCTTCTTGTGCACCCCCAGCCTGCTCCTGGTGGGGTGGGGTGAGAAGCAGAAAAGGCCTTGGCTCTGTGTGAGCGCTGCTCAGCAAGAACGAAAACATCCCTGTGTTATCAACACTGTTTCCAGCACAAACCCAGAACACAGCCCCATGCTAGCTACTGTGAAGAAAATGAAGTCTATCCCAGCCAAAACCAACACACTGGGATTACAGACAAGCTCCCACTAGTAAATTGCTTGCAATGAAGTTCTATGAGCTAAGCAACACTGAAAGGAGGACAAGTTAGAGTTCCAAAGTTTTCCATTTTAAAAGTTTGTTCTTAAGGAACTTCAGATCAATATTATCCTTCCAACAGTTAATGGAACTGAAGACAAGAAACAAAGATTAAATTAGGTTGCTGAAAAACACGTCATTAAAAGCAATTTTATTCCACTTCCTAGTTATGAGAACTGGGCAGGGGACAGACAAAACACAAGCAGCAGAGCTGCAGAAGAATATCAAACAAGCTTCAAAACAACCCAACAGCTTAAGGCATGCTACAGGTCTAGATGTTTACTAAAGCTATACATGCACAAAACCTTCTAATTTCCATACTATAAGCACTCAACAATTAAGCTACAATCAAACAATATTTAGTACAATTAAATTTACAACACTTATAAAAGAAAAAAAAAGAAAATACTCAAAATTATGTCATTTCAAAGACACTGTCTTTTTCTTGCATCAATGGTTTTATCCTCATCTTCAGTTTACTTTCCCCTAGATAATACAGTATCTTTCACTGTTTACATAAACACACAGGCATTATATGTGTATTAAAAATATTTTTTTCCAGGAAAAACAAAACCTAGAAGCTATGACTCAGTTTATGAGGAACTTTGAAAATTAACTACAACATAATCAAACCTCTAACAATAATACATCGAAAATCTATCTCCCCATGTTTTCAGGTGAGACATAGGGAACAAATGTAGTTTTTCAAGTTACCTTTAAAATTAAGAGAAACTAGAATGCAATAAAGCTATTCTATCAGCTCAGTACTCCATATTCCTGATCCAAGCTTCAGTTACAAATAAGTTCACATAACTAAGCATAGAAAAACTTAGGTTAGCTGTTTGTCTCAAAACTGTATCATGGTATCTGACAAAGTTGGTGCAGGGGTGGAGGGGGGCGAGTGGGGAAATCAGTCCTTTGCAGAGCCCATAATTTAGAGAAAAAACAATTTTACAGGGTCAGAACTTTGGAATGAGCAATCTCTACTTTAAAAAGGTGCTGATAAAGTAAGAGAAGGTTTGCTGCAGGCACAAAGACGATGCACTAGCATGACAAAGGGATTGGAAACAACTCCAGAAATCCTGCCCCATCTCTGTTTTTTCCTGTGTGTGTCCATTGGATACTATTTCTAAATTTTGGAGGTGGATGAGGAAACAATTCTCACGCTCACCATAAAAAAATTATTAATGTTATTTCAAATCTATTATCACCAAATAACTTTATTAACTAAATTTGAGCTGTGCAGATATAAATTGCTGTTCCATAGTTTCAAAAACTCAAAGTCCAAAATTAATACAGTTCCCAAACAATAAAGGGGTTTCCTCACCCTCCCCACTGCCCCTATCTTGAACTCCTATTAGACATGCTCTTTGTTTTACTAATTGCAATTCCAAACAGAAATTATGTAAATGATAGGAACTGCCAAACTGGATCACATTGGTAGCCTGCTCTGAAAAGAAGGAATTTTTAAATGCTTTTACTAACAGGTACAACCAGTTTTGCCCCATTCCTGTCATATGTTATCTTCTGTGTTTGAATAGATAAG
>NW_010113307.1:4753-5689 GCF_000699245.1 Pterocles gutturalis | reverse complement strand
GGGAAAGACAGACCAGAAAAGGATGAACAGGGAATTCCTATCTGGATTATCTCAAAATGGGTCAGTGGGACCTGAATGCAGTTATCCATCCCCGAACAAAGCTCCTTGGGGATTTTTCCCTTTTGCAGTGACTTGACACTAACTTTTAGGGAGGCAAAGAGTGGTCAGGTGTGAAAAGACTATTCATGCCCTGCTGCAGGTCACCAGAGGGAGGTAAACACCCTAATTAAATGCTATTACATCAACTTCAAAAAAACGTGGTTTCAGAGGTTGGTGCCCTTCCCCAAAGCAGCTGCCTGCTCTTTCAGCTGGGCCAGTTCCACTGCCTCTGGCCATTTTCTGAGTCAAGTCTCTGAAGCATTTACCAGAAGCCAACACCTACCAAAAAAGGCACAGCTCATTTCTTTCAACACAGGGCAGAATCATTAAAACCAGCCTAGAGAGGGCTCTAAGAGAGCTGACCAGGCTGAGCTTAGAGTGGTGGCCACTGGTGGAAGCAGGAAGAGCAGCTTTCAGCAGCCAGCTCCTGGGCTTGGTCAGTTGCCAGCCAAAGAGCAGTCTGAAAAGAGTAGCCTCATTACAAAACCACAAAGCGCACTGGCTCACACGCTCCTCTGTTTAATGCTTGGCTGTCCCACAATCCATGAAATGCCAGCAGTTGACGAGAGGGTTTGCTTCTTTTGGAAAACCTTGTAAATCACTGCAATCTACACTTATCCTTTAATATTAAAGTCCTCAAGAGAAGATTTAAGTTCTCCTGTACTTCCTAGGAAGACCATCAAGAAAACACAGCAAGCCAGAAGTCCTGATTCTCAGCTGGAGAAGTCACAGCACTTACAAAGTTGGTACACTGGGAGCTACAGTAAAGAAACCATCAATACCCATACCTATATGCTCTCTCCTGTTTCTATTAATCGATGCAGGGCAAGAAACTTG
>NW_010113307.1:0-4722 GCF_000699245.1 Pterocles gutturalis | reverse complement strand
TGTGAAAAAGCGGTGTCCTTACCATCAGTAGCCGGTTTAACATTGTCCACCCTTCTAAAAAGCATCATGTATTTTAAATACCTTTACATTCACCCACCAAGATGTGCTTGTCATCTGGAAAGCGTGTTTTGGGAGCCGCTGTAAGACACTTGCATTAATTACACACGGTGGAGTGTACTGCCCCTGACCCGTATTTCCATCATGTGAAATTTTGTTTTGTGACTACTTGAATCATTGCCACGTATTTGTTCAGCCACAAACTGCAGTACCAAAACAAGCCCTCCATAGGATGACAAGCAAGGAGCTTGAGGTGTGGTGGGTTTTTTTAATAAACACTCATATATGCACACAAACTAACTGGTTATAATTCAAATTGATCCTCTTTAACAGAAACATTATCCTTATTTATTTTGTTTCTCTTTCATTATACGACTACATTCTCACATGGAAAGGTAGGTATTTTGGATAACTGAAGGCATCTCCATAGCCTTCAGAATCTACAGCAGAGCACAACAAGATCTAATAATCAGGTAGCTCTCTAAATGTTTTTTAATCAAACTGAATAAAAAAAAGAAGACAAACATCCAGGTTTCAGAACCAATGTCACATGAGAATGAAGGGCAGAAAAGTTACTTATTTAGGGCTGAAGACTCAAAACCACACCCCAGCCGTTACTGGCTGACATTCTCAATTTGTCTGGTATCACCAAAAGGGATGGAAAATGTGTTTTCAATGCCTCAACTGTACGTATTTGTGAAGAACAGTCAAGGAAGGAGGGCTGATTCCAGATCAAGTTGAGATAAAAGGCTCATCAGACCGACTGCATTCAGTTTTAAACAAAACAAGCAAAAAAAAAAAAAGCAGGTCAGAGGAAAAATTTCAACTTCTCTTAAGAGGAGTCCTTTGTCTCCAAATTATTCCAGGCTCAAACTCATTATCAACATTGCTCTTGGCAATCCTCAGCCTGGCAGCAACTGTTGTAAGCTCTCATCGCAAGAGCATGCACTAACAGTTAACCAAGCTTAGGGAAAGTAGTTTGGTATTTTTTCAATTTGTTTTACTTTTAATCTTCTTACACCACAGGATTTTTTCAAAATCCCCCGAATTTAAATCCAATAACAGACAGCTCTACACTTACATGTTAAAACCACACCAGACAGACAGCTCACCCACCTAACAACTTCAGTGAACCTATTACCATATATAAACCCAATGATATTTTTATCAGTGCAGTCTAGAACTCTGGCTCTTCCCTGCCTGGATTTAAGGAAGTAAGTGACTACTGGTTTAATATAGCCTATACACTAATATAATGTACACAGATGTATGCAAATTATTATTTTTGTGTCACATATTAAATATGTAAATATATGGGGGATTTCAACATATTTGCATACATTACATTGACATATTAGGTGATTTCAATACATTATGTGTATACATACACATGTATACTTACACGTGGACATCTGACAGACATTAATATTTTTTATTAAACCCAAATACAATTTTTTCAACTCCTGATTATTACATATTTTTTGAAGACGTGACAGATGTCAAAATGACACTCAGAGTATTCTGGATCAAGGATGTAAATTAAGCCTAGAAATACTACCTGAAAAATAAACAAGTAACAGCTTGGAGACATGTTTCAAGCCAGAGGTGAACCAACCCAACTGTAGATGGAGCAGGCTGCCCAGAGAGGTTGCACAGGCTCTGTCCTTGGGGCTCCTTTTTCAAGACCCAATTGCAGAAAGCCCTGAGCAGCCTGGTCTGATCCCAGAGCTGGCCCTGCTTTGGGCCGGGGGGTAGTAGAACAGGGACCTCTTGAAGAATCCTGTGATCCTATCTACTAATTTCTTGACCAAGTCTCCACACCCAGCAGCTTGTGTTGACTATTTTACTGAG
Source organism: Pterocles gutturalis (assembly GCF_000699245.1). NCBI lineage: Eukaryota > Metazoa > Chordata > Aves > Pterocliformes > Pteroclidae > Pterocles > Pterocles gutturalis. The sequence continues at coordinate 2,814 of NW_010113307.1, read as the reverse complement.
TCACTAAAAAAATTATTCTGCCCAGAAAGAGAGCTGCCAATTCATTGAGCAGTTACACAAAGTTGTAACCATGCGCTCTTAAGCTATTTTGCTAAGCTCTGCACTGGAAAAGAACTGCCAGTTAGAAGAAATCATCATACCTTTTAATCATCTAACTTACAAACCAAACTGTTTATTATCCTTTACAGTTTATTAAACGCATGTAAAGAGACAGTCATAAAAAGCCAGTCTACACTTCCTGTAGGTTTGCCATACAATTCAACACTGATCAATTAAACCCGATTAAGAAAGATCACTTGCATCGGTCACACAAACAGTTCACTGAAAAAAAAAAAAAAATCAAAATCTTGTCACTTCCCTCATGTTTCCATACACATTTTGTGAAGAAGCACAGCAGTTGATCACATTTTTCCCAGAAAATGCTTCTGAAGAGAATGCAAGTCTCAGAATTGTCTGTTGCTCTTTAATCAAACAAAAGACAAATGGGTAAGGGAGAAGCTCCTTTTTTACTCTTCTAACTCGTCCAGCTCACTGCCAAGGATCCTGACACACCAGAATCCATGGAGCCTGCCCTGCCCCGCTTACCGGTGCGGTCAGCCACCCTCCAACACAGCAGCATTTTAACTAGGAGGTGCAAAAGGGACCCTTCAACAAATGCAAAACCTTTGTCAGGGGAATTCAGGAACAGAACTGAGGGGAAGAGGAACAGAAAGTCTGTAATGGAAGCAAAGGCAAGGCTTACGTCCTCTTCCCACGTTGCAAAGTCATTTCTAAAGGTCTGCCTGAAAACGAAGAAACAAATATTTGGGGTCTTCCACTGAAAAATAAGAACTTAAAAAGCACTATATTTCCCAGATTTTTTTTTTTTTTTTAAAGCTGCCAGGCAACATACTTTTTGTCAACTAACCTTCTGAGGGCCAGCTTGTACGGTATCAATGTCTTAACAACTTGATTTCAGTCAGCTGCTGGAAGAGTCTCACCTATAAACATGGAGCTAGAGCAGTGAGCAGAACAGGCATGGCAAAAATCCTGCTAACCTCACTGTGCTGATCATAAGAAATCTTGATTTATAAACCAGGATCATTCATGCAAATTCACAAGGATAGTTACTGTTTGTTGCATTTATCTACTGAAATCAGATAATTAATGGAGATTAAACGGAAAAAACAGCTACTGAAGGATATGCCAGTTTCACGAATTACGAGAGCTCTTGGCCAATGGGCTTCCTCACCCCAGTAAGTATGAGTCACAGGAGTGGCAGAAGGAACATGCTAAGCAACCACGACATCACTGGAGCATCGCTAAGGAATATTTCATTTAACCCTGCATAAATAATAATACTAATCTACCTGTAATTTTAGAAAGGAATTCACGTGTAACATAGAAAGAATGTTTTGCTTCTGCTTTCCCTCTTCCTTATACCATTCCCTGTGAAAGCAAAGTACAGGTTCTTTGCTATTTTCCAGAAAGCATTTGTTACAATGGCAGGAAAAATGTTTCATTTCAGAAAAGATATCTAAAGAGAGTCTAATTCAAACATCCACATTTCATACTTTAGCATAGGATAGCTCAAGTGTGGTGAATGTGTACATGCAATTCCGATTATGAAATATTTTAGGATTACAGAAGCAGTTACTTGTTCAAAACATCAACCTCAGAGCATCAAGACTGACAAATGCCTGATCACAAGACCAGATGTTAAAACCTATCCTGCTATCAAACATTTAAAAAAAGGATAAATGCAAAGCCTCAAATGTTCATATGGAATGACAGAACAAGACTGAAAGCTTCTGCAGAAACATCAATACCCATTTAAGCAAATGTTTTGAAGCAAAGAACGACTCTGAAAATTATGGACATTGCTAAGGCAGACACCATTGCAGAGGTCTCCGAATACAGACTCTTCCTCAGAAGGTTTTGGTGCAAAGTCTTGCAAGCACCTTTACAGTGGCAATACCTACACACCTATCTGTAAGGCCAGGGTTACAGGGACCCAACAGAAACGCCCGTCCTTCTGTGGTCTATCCTGAAGCACAGTCTTAATCATAAAGCCTCATTTTTTTTTTTTTTATTTTAGCTATGCACCCGAAGCAGAGATTTCCCTCTGCTGCATTCAGACAACAAACGGTTGCATCAAGCTGATAAAACCCAAATGAGTTTTGTAACTGGAAGCTTTAAACCTCTGAGCATCTTCACAACTGCTCAGCTCGATACACCCTGCTCAACGCTGGCAAGAACATGCCTGGAAGCCAGAGCCTTTTTTTTTTTTTATTTTAGCTATGCACCCGAAGCAGAGATTTCCCTCTGCTGCATTCAGACAACAAACGGTTGCATCAAGCTGATAAAACCCAAATGAGTTTTGTAACTGGAAGCTTTAAACCTCTGAGCATCTTCACAACTGCTCAGCTCGATACACCCTGCTCAACGCTGGCAAGAACATGCCTGGAAGCCAGAGCCTGTGGCTAGCAGCCTCGATGGCGGGGCTGGAGAGCCAGGGTGGAGAGTCCTGCCCGCTGGGTACCGGGGTCCCCCCTGGGAAGGACACCTGAGCCGCAGGCCTGCATCCCCCTGCACAAGGGGAAGCACCAAGCTTCAGGCACTGCTTTTAGGCTAAATGCCGGCATTCACCTCACCCCCCTCCCCCGGGCCCCCCTTGGCAGGAGGGCGGGTTAATACCAGAGAAGGTCAGAAGCGGAGGTCTCAAGGCCGAGGTCTGGCGACCAAGGACCAAAGGTGACCAGGAGACAACTCTCTCCTCCCACATCTCTTTTTTTGGGGGGAGTACCGACACCCTGCCTTGTCGGCTCCTCCTTT
>NW_010113306.1:0-14387 GCF_000699245.1 Pterocles gutturalis | reverse complement strand
GAGTTTCCTGGTGGTGCGGGTCTCCGCATCCCCGAAACTTTGATGTTTCTGTAGGGCGGAGGCAGGCTGGAGAGGTGATGGAGGCCGGGGTCTCTGTCAGATTTTTATTTTTTTCCTTGTCGGGTAATTGACTATTTTAGGTCAGTGGCTCCTAGCCTTTTCTGTTTTGCAATCCTCCTCCCCAAAATCGTACGTCTGCAGTGTTACTTTAATTGGATTTTTATCCCGTTGTTCATTTTACGATGGGTAGTTGGGGATTTGGTCCTTGAGCCCGATGTGTCTCAGCCTCACCCCTTCCTCAGGTCAGAAGCCGAAATGCGTTGCTGTCCTTTTATTTCTGTTCGATAGTCTCCTGACTTTGCTGTTTTTCACCCTTGGTTTGTGGTTCCTACACCCTGTTAATTACCCAGCAGAAAACTCGAAAGCAGTTGGAATGTGGGTTTCCATCGATGGCCTCGGGACACGCATTCGCTCTCCTGGTTGCTGCGTGTTGTCGGGAGCCAGTAAGGGAGGCTGGAAATAGTGGGTTCTTACGCTGTCTCTCCAGTCTTGTCAGGGAGTTTCAGGATGGGTGTGTGGTAAAAAACCATGACTTTACGTTCATACATTTGAATATCCGTAGTTTTCAAGAGCAGTGTACCTTTTCGGCATCTTTCATCATTTATTTTGGTTTGCCTTCCTTGCATTAGTGTAGATTGCACCTGCAAAGGCAATGTCTTCTAAGAATGTGGGAGTCTGTGGGTTTTTTGGGGTGAATCCTGAAAGACTTGTGTTTCACATGGTCATCCTTGAGGACCTTGAGGCCATCCCTGGTGCTTCTGCCTCTGCATGCATGGGGAAGTTCTAGCAGCTGGTTGAACATATGGGTAGAGATGGGCTCTAAAATCATCATCTGTCTGCCTACTTGAGTTCTTAAGAAGCATTCTTACTCAAAAATGAAAGCTTCAGTGGCTTGTCTAAACTGTATAAGAGTACAAGACAGATTTTTTTTTTTTGAGGGAGTCTGAGTACATCTTGGTTTTAAAGACAGCATTATTGCAACTTCTTTTTGGACTTTAAATTGCATTTGATTGCTACAGGCAGTCAACAGTCATGTAAAAAGCACTCGCTGTGTGAGGGATAATGAACAGTAAAATAGTTTGAGTCATAATTTACAAAAAGAAGCAGCTTGTTCTCGGTTTTTTTTCAGAAGTTTAAACTGTTGTTGAGGATACAAAAAGCAGCTTAGACACTTGGTGCAAGAGACAGGCTTATTGATATAAATTGTAATGCTGTTGTCACAAGAGAAAAATAGAAATAGCACATATAGTTACTGAATCACAGTTTTTTTTTTAAATAGGTATTGTTGTCAAACAGATTGTTGACTTTAAAAAAAAAAAAATTAATTTGTGCTGCCATTGCCAAGAGGTTGACTTCTGCCATTGTGGACGTGTTTCTTCCACTCAGTGAGGTCATGTATTTCGTCTCACAGCTTTCAAAAAGAAAAAAAAATTATATGCAGATCTAATGTGATTATTCTGTGAAAGCAAAATCTGTATTTGTTCCTAGTTTTCTGTATCACAGTGTGACCTGTTGTGCTGCGTAGTTCACATGCTGTGCATGGCCATCCTGGCACTGGGGTATTTTTCGCATAACCAAAGGCTCGTCTGCACGTTATGTCAGGAGTTAAAGGTGAAATACTGGTTTGCTGTGTCCCTTACATTATCTGTTACTAGGTGGGTATAAATAACAGAATCTTTTGCTCAGAAAAATCCATTGAAAGACACCAGACATAGAGACAGGACAACTTTCTAGTCTTGGGCGTGATGAAGCAGTGCGGTTAAATGACAGCATGCGAGCTTAGAAATCACTGAGCCGTGGGCACGGGCAGCCAGGCTCCGCTGCTTCAATTTCCCGAGGATCTTCCTGGGCACACCAGACGGGTGTAGGGCTGCTCTTGTGAAGGTCCCTGTAGGGGGAACGTGCCATGGGCTCTTCCAGGGATCAGGATGGTCGAAGCAGGTACTTTTTTTCTGCCCTGAGGAAGACTATAGTATAGTGAAAAACAAGACCTGCAAATTAACAGAACATATGTGGAAGGCGAAGACAGAGATATGTACCTTGTGTCACACGGGTAAACACGATAGTTTTCGGTCTCAAAAGTACCAAATCATTGGAGTTTTCAGGGTGAATCCCTGCAAGCTTTGGCAGCTGCCTCTGAGCTGCGGCTGTCATCGTTTGGCTGCTCATTGACATCCACATGGAGATTTTAAGGCACAACGTGCAGGAACGGTGCAGATCCCGTAGACTGGTGCGAGCAGGGCGTACAGGGTGTGAGGAGAGAAAGCAGGGTTGTCACTTCAAAAAAAGGCAGGGGGAAAGAACACGTGTAGTGGTTGTCACTGGTGAAGCGGAAAGCACCGAGGAACAGGGGAAGAACCAAGGTACCGTTGTGCACACCTTGGAGACAATGACAGGAAGCTTGGGCTCAATGAGATGGGGAAGAAGAAGTGTTCTTGGGATTCGAAAAGATGAGATCTGATCGGTTCAGAGTTATGGAAATGGTCAAATTGGCAGACACGTTTTCTGTAAATTAGCATGGGGGTAATTGGAGATCAGAGAGAAGATTACGGCGATCAAGGCAAAATGATGATTAGGTCCAGGGTTAGCATTTTTGTTGTCTGTGTAGAGAGGAACTAATGGATAAATAAAATGACCTGCTGTGTGTTTATGAGAGCCATCAATTTAGTGTCTTTGTTTCGAGGATGGTTACGGATTCTGTGTTATCACAGAATATGATTTTAGCACGGTTCTTTAATTCTCACTGTCCACTTTCTCCTGGTCTTGCAGTTTCTCAGGGCAGTGTATGAGTGTAATTACTTACTTAAAGTCTTGATATTAAGTAAATATGGAACCAAATACAGCAGTATAGATGGTGCTGTTTCATTTTAATTTGGTTTCAGATTTTAAGCTTATTAATTAAATTTAATTGTAAGAAAATGACTGGACCATAGTCATTAGAGGAGGAAACATCTGTGTGAACATAGATTTGAGAGTTCCTGGCCTTGAACCCCTCCAGGGATGGGGCATCCACAGCTTCTCTGGGCAACTGGGGCCACTGCCTCATCCCCCGCACAGGAAAATATTTCTTCCTAATGCCTAATCCAAATCTACCCTCTTTCGGCTGGAGACTGTTCCCCTTCATCCTGCCACTCCACTCCCTGACTCACACGTGTCACATCACACGAGACAGTCGGTTTGTTGAGGACGTAGCCAGTGAAGCCCCAGTTAGCTTTCTCACGATTTGCTTTCTGTGTTCTCGGCAGCATTTCTTCTGTCCCCACTAATCCTGGCATCTGACTTCCAGCCCATGTCCTTCTTCCTGAATTGTGGAAAGTTGTCAACTAAAAAGCAGGTTTTGTGGAATGTTTGGAAACCAGTGCATACTTGGGTTAAGCTCAACCTGCCTGGTCGGTCAGGAGGTTAAAGTTGGATTGTCTCTGCATTTTGGGTGCTTTATCATAGGTTTTGTTAGCTGCACTGTTCCTTAGATGCCGCTGTTTTGATGGGTCGAGACCAAGAGTGGCAGTACTAGGAGTAGCTGGGCTCTGCTTTTAAATAAGAAAAGTTATTTTGATGATCAATATAAAAAGCCTTAATTTGAATTGTCCTGTGGGTGAACTGGAAATTATCTTGTAATCGCCGCATACTTTTGATTTTCACCTGTAGTCTGAAAGTGGTTTTACGGATAAACTGTATTTTTGTAGTAGGTTACAGGAAGGGTTGCTGTTTTGAAACATCACCTCTGTAATTGTGCTTGTCTGAGATATGTGTGTGTGCTTTCTAGTTGGTTTTAATATTCGTTTCATTTCTGATAGAAAATTGAAGTTTATTTCTGTCTTTCTTTTTGTTCTTCAGAGTAAAAGATGCTGGCTGCCAGTAGCAGAACAGATCTTCTGTGGAACATATCTCTGTAAATCTTCCCTAAAACTACCCAAAGGCATATATTCCGCCTGTGATGGACCCTTGGAATACTGCTATGTTAGGCTTGGGTTCTGATTCTGAAGGGTTTTCGGTGAAAAGCCCCTCTGCAGTAAACATTGGCACGTTGGTGGGAAAAGGAGAAATAGAGCTGGAAGGTTGCACCAAGGAAGAAGACGACAGTAAGAAGAAGAATCGGGAAGGAAACAATACGGAGAATGGGAAGAATGAGGTTCTGACTGATGCACAGCAACAGTTTTCAGTGAAAGAAACAAACTTTTCAGAGGGAAACTTGAAACTGAAGATCGGTCTTCAAGCAAAGCGAACGAAAAAGCCTCCCAAGAATCTTGAGAATTATGTGTGCCGGCCTGCTATAAAAACCAGTATCAAGCAACCCAGAAGGGCACCGAAGAGTGGGAAGATGACAGATGAGAAGAACGAGCACTGTCTTTCAAAGCAAGTGAGTGGTGTGTTTATGTTGTGTTGTGCAAGTCATAGTAAATTTAAACTGTACTTAAAAGTTTCTGGCATCTCTGCACAATCATATTCTCGTGCTTTTCCATGTAACCTCTGATACTGAAGATTCTGAAGTTAGAAATGGTTTGTTTTAATTTCCATCGACAGGAAAAAATTACAACTTTTTTTAATAGCAGTGAAAGATAATTCCCATGTCGTCTTGAAGTGCACATCATAGGTAAATTTCTGAAAAGTAACAGCGTGATTTTCAGTCTCTTGTATGGAAGAAAGTGGGGGTCTTGTCTCTATTTCATTGGAGCTCTGCATTTGCTGTACTTGTCTCTACTATTTGGATTTATATTTTTTTCTCACCTGTTAGAACCATTGTTTTTGCTGTGTGTCTTAAGTGACAGTCTGCGACGAATGTATCTAGCAGTGTCTGAAAAGTAAAAAATTATAAAATGCATATAAATGCAGTGGCTTGAGAGAGGTGCCAGGTATTTTCCAAAGGTAAGGAGGTAGCCCTGCCTTGAGGATGTCTTGTTTTTATGATCTGCATGATGTAACAAGTAAGAGCCGCAAGAACAGATAGGGAAAATAGGATAAATGGCAAGAATTCTAAATGTAGTTGCATAGGTGCTAAATTTTAGAAGTGTTTTGTTACAGCGTGCTCTTTTTTTTCAGTATACATAAAAGTTTTGCTAATGAATGAAATGGTAGAATATACCCTCCTCACTGTGTCTCCTTTTAGAACACACCTGTTGATGTAAAGCTGAAGTTTTTCCCAACACTCCCATTTTTCTTGCACCTATCTGTGTTCCCTTACAAGTGCGTGTTTATCTTTCCCAGTTGCCTTACGCATTCCTCATGTAGCCTTGTCAACTTTGCAACGCCGGGCAATTCGGGAAGAGAACACAAGCCCCTGGAAGTCAGAGTCCTTCCCTCACAAGGGGTTGCCTGTTTGTGGGGCTCCTGTTCCAAAGGTTCCCAAGGCTGAAGGTTTTTCATTTCTCTGTCCTGTGTCCTGTTCGTAAGGCTGCCTGCGTAAATCTGTCCTGGCATATCTCATGAGGCAGAGCCTACCCAAGGGGAAGGAAGATTCCTTTATCTCGTACTGAGACGATGTCTGTCTGACGTACCCAAACCTTTGTCTTTCCCCTGGCATATTCCGACTTAAGTTTTCCTAGAGGAAGAGGATCTGTGAAGAGAAATAATAAATTATACCCTGAAAGAACAAGCATGCTGTATGTTGTGGGTAATGACTAAAATTACTTCTTCAGACTCCACCATACAAACTGTGTTGTGTTTTTTTTTCTCTGTTATAAACAGAAAGGCGTTTTTTGCCAGCCTGTCATACAAGAAATTCTCAAGTAGCACATTACGTAACTTAGAACTTTGGTATGGCCTTTATTTTACATGCTTCCATTTCAGAACAAGCTTATTGCTTCTAAAGATTTCTCTAACGTCATCTTGAAAAAATTTGGAAGAGTAGATCACCATTTGTCATTATGCTGATGAATCTTTTGGGTTTTTTTTCAATAAGACTATATTGCTGTGAGTTAAGTGTTGGGCCAGTCTGGAATATCCAGTCATTGATCTCTCTTGATGCCCAAACTGAGGTGGTACTTGCAACTGAAAACCTCTTACGAGCAAAGAGAGCCATTAAGTGTGGAGACTTTCCCATTACATCAAGAGATTGTGCCCTGGGAATTTTTACTGGGGAGAGTAATTAATACTTAAACTCAGATGGTGACAGCATGGATTCTTCATCCTTGACGTCTCTGTTTGTATGCTAGGTTTTTCCTCAAGACATCAATCATATTTCAAATGGAAATTAGAAAGTTGGGAAAAATATTACTGGTATTATTCGATATTATGTACTATATCACATCATTGATACCGTGTCACTTCTTAATTCAGGCTGTTCAAAGTGGGGTTCCTCCTGCTCCGTGTCTGGTGAACAACCTAAACGCACAGTGTAAAGAAGCACAGATCTGTTGCATTAAATTTGCATTACTTAAAATAGTTTCAGATCCCTGACTAATGATAATTCCCTTTAGATACTCTGCTCTCTCTCTCAGATTGCACTGAAAAGGTTTTCAAGTTGTTTAACTCTGTGTGTTCCCCACTGCCATTCTGGCACTTTGGATTGTTAGAAATGATGGTTTACAGCATCCCGCTGCTTTCTAGCAAGCGTGATTAAAAAGTGTCTTTCTAGGAACAAGTGGTAAATGTGGTTTAAAACCATTGCATGTTCTGAATATGATACCTGAGGGAGTTTTTTTACTGCAAGCAAGATTTAGCACTGCAAATTACACTTCAGAAAATGAAGCTATCCCTCAATCTTTCCTTCCAATGAAGAGGAGGGACAAAAAGCAGACAGATGACCAACTCGGAGTGAGGTGTGGCAATACTCCAGTGTGAAACGGAACTCAGTGTACCTAGTTAACCACAGAGACACAAACAGAAGTGGTGGAAATCTTCTGGGAACATCAGTGTAAAAATTCAGATAGTGGGAAAATACTTGGTACTCCCTTTTGTGACAGCTATGCTTCTTCCCCAGCTTGCTGCTGAAAGGCCGTGTGTTCAGTTGTGTTAGTAGAGGGTTTTTCTTCGTTCTGAAAGATGAGTGGGTTCAGTGAAGTGGGTAAATTGTGTATTTACAGTTTGTCCTCCAGAAATGTGTAGACAAAAAAGACAATAGTCTTCTGAAGAGAAAATCATATGACAGCGAAGAGAGACCTAGGAATGGCTAAGATTCCCAGGGTTAAAGAGAAACACAATCAGAAGTCACTGTGATAGCAAAACAGTATTCGGTTTGCTTTTTGACACTGAGTATGAAACTTGGATTTCCTTCGTTCAGAAAAGCGTCCTGTGACAGAGACACTGCTGTATGGCTAGTGTGCCTTTGCTAAGCCTGAAAACCTGAGCCTTAGACAAATACAAATTGTGCTTCTGTGAGCTTTAGCACAAGAGGTGTCCAAGTGGTTTCCCCGTGTGTGCAAGGTGAATGCAGCCAAGTGACAGCAAAGGTGCATTACCAAAGTTTCAGAAAATAGGAAGGTAAGAAGAGATCATCACAGCCTGCTGGAATTCTAAAGTAGTCGTGGTGAAACAGTGGAGCAAGCTGGAACACGCCCTTTTGCTCCATCTCCTTATTTCTTTGTCAACTGCTGAGTGCAGGATTCTGCAGTTCCTCCTCTTGCCCCTGGTTACGTGGGGAGGCTCTACAGGAGAGTTTTCTGGTGAAATCACTGCCACTTAGAGGACAGATGATGTTAAGTGCAGTGTATTTGAGGCATTTTTAATGGGTTTGCACCAAGATGAAGCCATCTGAAAGCCTGGGTGACGTAGAGTAGGTCTAGAACTCTTGACTAGAAATGCCTGTAATCCAAGAGAAACTGCTCCAGACTTTAGTGTGGCACAGGCAGCTTGCGTTGCGCATGAAGGTGTCGGTGAAGAAGCCTGAGGTACGTGCTTGTTTGCAGAGATACTAAGTGAGTTAGATGGATGAAACACCTACTAGATGTTAGGGGTTCTTCTGTGAGTTATTTCTTAGTAGTCCTCACAAAACTATCCACATTAAAACCCGACTTTGTGCTTTTCTCTACATTTGTTCAAGTTAGATGGTGAAGCAGGGCTCTCTGCTCCGTGGAACCACAAAAGCCAAACCCGCTGCCTGTCAGGCCAGCCTCCAGCACCACAGGAAACTAGGTACGGGTTTGCAGAGCTGCGTGTGAACGTGGCCACGCCAGCCGTTGAGGCTTTGACACGCTGTCCTTGCGGAAAGCACTCTGCAACGTGTGTTGGACTTCAGAGCTCTCCTTCCCATCTAATTGAGCGATGGTTTGCACAACAGGAGTTATTTCGGGAAAGCGGGGCACCTTTTTTGTCTCCAGTGCAGTAGGACATATCATGGCTGCTCTCTGCCTCCCAGCTGTATGTTTTGTGAGTATGAGGGTGGCGGAGTTGTGGGGAACTTCCTGAAATGTGACGCTCCAGCACAATTTACATAAGATTGCAGCTGCCACAGAAAAGCTGGGCTACGTGCCAGACTATTCTCCGTAGACCTCCGTAGCTCTCTCTTACACCACAGCTTTAAAACCAGTAACCGATACGACTGGTGGGTTTTGTTCTACTACTGCAGCAGGTTCAGAGACATCCGACCCCAACCGATGCTCCTGGCTGCCCTCCCCCAGAAGGAGAACTTTGATCAGTGACATTTCTCTGTTCTTGTGAAATCTTGTTTGCTTTCTGGAAACACATTTGGGCTGGTGGGGCAGTGATCGGAACAGCCAGGGAAATTCAGCTTCTGGTCTGCGGGGGTTTTAGTGGGGATCTAGTAAAGAAGCAGGCGGTGATCGAGGCTAGTCTGAGACATACGGGGTCATCTCTTTTCGCTAGCTTTTAGATAACTTTCTTAAAAACACATATAGTTGGCGTGTCCCAGCACTTACGCTGTCGCTGATGCTGGCTTACGCTGAGAGATTCACTTGATTTTCTCAGTGCATGAGCAGTGTATTCCAACTCCTTTGCTTCCATTGTTGCCTTCCATACAGAAAATGTATGTAGAGAAGAATGTCCTTCCAAAAGAAAAGATTTAATTTATTGAGATGTTCCTAATAAGATTTATTGAGGTAATGGGTACTGCAATTTTTTTTAACCTTTACAGAATAAATTTCAAATTTGGTTAGGTCAGAACTGAAAATAACTTTATTCCCTTTATTCCATGTGTGCTATTGGCCCTGCCCTGCCCCGTACAAACAGCAGAATGATTTGACTTTCTTTGGTACTGTCAGCACTCTGCTGTGAGGAGAACTGGTCCTGCAGTGGTTGAGGGTATCAGGGATGGGACGGAGAAGCACCGACAGGGCTGTGCAGGGACAGGGTCACACGATGCCTGCCCCTGCGGTGCATTGCTCGGCTGCTTCTCAGTAGCATGTGAGGTCTTCCAGTGCAATCACGCTATAAATAGTTAGCCCAGTACATTATTGTTAATGGGGTTTTTTTTAATAAATATTAACAGCATTTTTGGAGAATGTTTATAATTGGGGAGCAGATTAAATGGTTTACATTTGAGGACTGGGAGTGAATTTGGGTTTCCTTAACCTCAGAAAAGCCTTAACATGTCCACTGGAATATATTTGCTTTAAAATTAATAGGATAATGAAGCATGTGTTTATATAGTTACCCTATTATCAAAAGCAGGTATTAATCATCTCAACAAAAAACATATTGTGTTTCTCAGAGAGAGTCTTTGTGCTCTGTTCCTAAAGATATATTTTTTTTTTTAATTAACTTCTAGGACCCTTCAAAGTTGTACAAGAAAGCTGGAGAAGTTGCAACAGTTGAATTGCATGCGGAAGAAGGTATACAAGTAGAAACAAATCCTTTATCTAAGAAAGTTACCCCCTTGCACTCTGAAATGACAGATTATATAAAGTCATCTCCTCCAACTCTTATCAGTAGCCATAATTCTGACTTAAAGGATAGAACACAAATTAACGGAGCAACAACTGTAACAGAAAAATTGGCTCAACTTATTGCAACTTGTCCTCCTTCAAAGTCTTCCAAAACAAAGCAGAAGAAGCCTGGAAATGGAACTGCATCCGGTTTGGTTAAAGACTCTGGGAAGAAGCTGCCAGGAACCATAACTGCAAGTGGGTTAGTTAATAAAGATTTAGTGAAGAAATTGCCAGGGTCTGGAATTGCTGTTGGGTTGGTGAACAAGGACTCAGGGAAGAAGCCATTAGGGATCGGCAGTGCAGCCATACTGGTGAACAAGGACTCTGGGAAGAAGCCACAAGGCATTGGCCCGTTGATTGGATTGGTGAACAAGGACTCTGGAAAGAGGCCGCCAGGGATCAGCACTCCAACCGGGTTAGTTAACAAGGACTCTGGGAAGAAACAGCCGGTGACCAGCTCCCCAGTTGGATTAATCAGCAAAGATGTTGGGAGGAAGCTTTCGGGTATCGGCACTCCAACCGGACTGACTAATAAGGAGTCTGTCAAGAAGCCAGTGGGGATCGGCACTCCAGCAGGATTGATTAGCAAGGATGCTGGGAAGAAGTTGTTGGGAATAAATAGTCCTCCAGGACTGGTTAACAAAGATGCTGGGAGAAAGATGCCAGGGACTGGCAGTACGACCGTTCTGACTAACAAAGACTCTGGAAGGAAGACACCAGGGATTGGCAGCCCAGTGGGACCAGTTAATAAGGACTCTGGGAGGAAGATGCCAGGAATTAGCAGTCCAGTGGGATTGGTTAGCAAGGACTCTGGAAATCAGTCCGGTTGGTTTGGTTAACAAGGACTCTGGAGCTCTGAAAGGAGACTCTCTTACACCTGCCTCGGAGCCATTTAAGCTTCCTTGCAATTCAAACCTCAGTAGCCTTGAAAGCCATGAGACTACAGACTTGCTGAAGGAAAATACTACTAGCAAAACATTTGAGAAGCACGTTATGAGACAGAATAAAGAAAGTATCTTGGAAAAATTTTCAATTCGGAAAGAAATTGCTGATGTTGGCAAAGAGATGTTTAATGAAGGAATCTGCGTTCCACAGGATGGTTACTCAACCAGTGAAAAAGGGATCTATGAAACATCTAAGCATGAAAAACAGCCTCCGGTATATTGCACTTCACCAGACTTCAGAACAGGAGGTGCTTCAGATGTATCGACAGCAAAGTCCCCGTTCAGCGCAGTAGGAGAGGGAAATCTCCCATCGCCTTCACCCACGGTGTCGGTGACCACCTTAAACAGGAGCCTCTCAACATCGTCTTCACAGTTAGCATCTAACTCGTTGCATTTAAGTTCCACAGCAGATATCTTAGAAGGTATTTCAGATCAGATTGGCAAAACTCAGTTTTCTTCTGACAGTACACTTCTGAATATAAACAGAACATTGAACCGTACTCTGAGCACCGATTTTAAAGGTGCTGACAAAGATTTAAATGATTCAAAAGCTACTTATGTAGAAACTTCGAGAACTAGTCCTTCTACAGGGAAAAAGCCTATTTTGGCAGCTGAAACAAGCATTCATGCTACTGTCACCCCTTCGGTAGTTAGTTTTACAAGCTTGTTTAGTAGCAAGCAGTTCCTTAAGATTGGTGCAATAGCTGCATCGGATAAATCCTGCCAAGGAGCAAAAAACCTGAGCACTACTCAACAATCAAAACCTCTAAAGAAGAGAAAAGGAAGGAAACCACGATGGACTAAAGTGGTGTCAAGAAGCACGTGTCGACCTCCAAAGGGTCTAGAACTAGAAAGGTCAGAGCTTTTTAAAAACATTTCATGCAGTGCACTATCAAGCAGTAACTTGGAGCAGGCCAAATTCTTGAAAAACATAGGATCGTCTTCATTTGTGGAGCATGAATTTGTCAAGCATCAGTTGCCAAAACTGAATGAAGCTAGTGGACAGTCTCTTGCACTGTTATCTGAGACTGACAAGCAAACTCAAAAGTTCTACAGCACTCACAAACAACCCTCTAGTTTGTGTATGTCAGATGATTTCTTGCCTGACATGTATAAACCAAAAAGAGGAAGACCTAAGTCCAAGGAGATGCCAGAGCTCGAAGGTCCCCCCAAAAGAACTCTGAAGATCCCAGCATCAAAAGTCTTTTCAGTGCAGTCAAAAGAAGAGCAAGAACCTCCAATTTTGCAGCCTGAAGTAGAAATTCCCTCCCTAAAACAGAGCTTATCAGGACAACCTTTTCCTAAAAAGAGAGGGAGACCTAAAAGACAGATCAGGTCATCAATTAAAATGAAGCCACCTGTTCTTTCAGTGGCACCTTTTGTTGGGACAGGTAACTCGAGCAAGACGGAGTCTGAAAGCGATCAACATGGAAGTGGGGATTTTTTTGAGAGAAAGGACCAGCTTCGAGGGCCAGAAGAAGTTCAAAAACCTAATATTTGTAGCATGACTGATTTGGAAGTAGACTCAGACAGAAAAGTTGCCAAGAGAAATAATGGACAGTTAATGAAAACAATTATTCGAAAAATAAATAAAATGAAAACTCTGAAGCGAAAGAAACTTTTGAATCAGATTCTGTCTAGTACAGTGGAACCAAATAACAAAGGGAAAGTGCAATCTAAACTCCACAATACAGTGTCGACTCTTGCTGCCACGTTTGGTTCAAAATTAGGCCAGCAAATAAATGTTAGCAAGAAAGGAACAATTTATATAGGAAAAAGGAGAGGAAGGAAACCTAAAGCTGTCCTGAATGGTATTTTAACTAGCAGTTCTGCCAGTTTGACAGTTCTGGAGAAGTCTGCTCAACAAGCTCCTGGGACGTCACTGGGACAAGTACTTCCCCATTTGCTGCCTTCAACAGCTAATAATTCCGAGATTCTTCCATCTCCGGTTTGCTCCCAGTCATCTGCAGTGAGCGGGGGACAGAGCCCCGTGGGCAGCGACGCAGGGTTTGTGGAGCCCAGCTCGGTGCCGTACTTACACATACACTCCAGACAAGGAAGCATTGTTCAGACACTTGCCATGAAAAAAGCTGCTAAGGGAAGGAGGAGGTTATCTCCACCTACGTTGTTGCCAAACTCTCCTTCTCACTTGAGCGAGCTGACATCGCTGAAGGAAGCCACTCCATCCCCGGTGAGCGAGTCTCACAGCGACGAGACGATTCCCAGCGACAGCGGAATAGGAACAGATAATAACAGCACTTCAGATCGAGCAGAGAAGTTTTGCGGGCAAAAGAAGAAAAGGCATTCATTTGATCACGTTTCCCTCATTCCACCCGAAACGTCCACCGTTTTAGGTAATCTAAAAGAAAAGCATAAACACAAATGTAAGCGCCGCAGTCACGATTACCTTACTTACGACAAAATGAAGAGACAGAAGCGAAAAAGGAAAAAGAAGTATCCTCAACTGCGAGGTAGGCAGGACCCAGATTTCCTCGCCGAATTAGAAGAATTAATAAGTCGATTAAGTGAAATTAGGATAACCCACAGAAGTCACCATTTTATACCCCGAGATTTACTGCCTACCATTTTTAGGATAAATTTCAATAGTTTCTATACCCATCCTACTTTTCCTTTAGATCCTTTGCACTACATTAGAAAACCTGATTTAAAGAAGAAAAGAGGCAGGCCTCCAAAGATGCGGGAGGCTATGGCAGAAATGCCCTTTATGCATAGTCTCAGCTTTCCTCTGTCCAGTACTGGGTTCTATCCCTCTTACGGCATGCCTTACTCTCCTTCCCCGCTTGCAGCTGCTCCCATAGGCTTAGGTTATTACGGAAGGTATCCTCCAACTCTGTATCCTCCTCCACCTTCTCCTTCTTTTACTACCCCCCTGCCACCCCCCTCCTACATGCACACTGGCCACTTGCTCCTCAATCCCACCAAATACCACAAGAAGAAGCATAAACTCCTACGGCAGGAGGCGTTCCTCACGACAAGCAGGACTCCGCTCCTGTCAATGAGCACGTACCCCAGCGTTCCCCCTGAGATGGCTTACGGCTGGATGCTCGAACACAAGCATAGACATCGCCATAAACACCGAGAACATCGCTCTTCTGAACAGCCGCAGGTTTCCATGGACACTATAACAGCTAACAGCTCCTCGCGAACAGTTCTGGAGTCCTTGAAGCGCTACAGATTTGGGAAGGAGGCTGTTGGTGAGAGGTACAAACACAAAGAGAAACACAGATGTCACATGTCTTGTCCACACCTCTCACCTTCCAAGGGTTTGCTCAGCAGAGACGAACAGTGGGTCAGGAGAGAGCCTTCGGAGTCGAGCTCGTTAGCACTGGGATTGCAGACACCGCTGCAGATAGACTGCTCAGAAAGCTCCCCGGGTCTGTCCCTGGGGGGATTCACTCCCAGCTCGGAGCCCGCCAGCAGCGACGAACACACCAATCTTTTCACAAGTGCAATAGGCAGCTGCAGAGCCACAAACTCTGCCAGCACCAACGGACGCAAAAAATTAACTGACAGCCCCGGACTCTTCAGCGCAGCGGACACC
>NW_010113305.1:12491-64220 GCF_000699245.1 Pterocles gutturalis | reverse complement strand
TAATATATATTTATATATATATATAAAAAGCTTAAAAAAAATAAAATGTCAAAAAAAGGCAGAACTGAGGGCTACAAGATTGGGTACTTCTGTGATATATTAGAAATACCAGAGTAGGCCTGAGAGAACGTGACCGAGGGCATCTCCAAAATGCACTTGTCAGACACATCTGGTAAAAGAAAAATTATAGTGCAAAATGAAAGTCCTTCAAGCAATGTTTTTTTTTGTTGTTGTTGTTTTTTGTTTGTTTTTTTTTTTTTTTTTAAATAGGGAGCATTCATACTTTTTTCTGTTGTTGCTAAAAAAAATCCCCCAAACAAAAATCTCATGTGTAGCAGAGAGCAAGAAAGGTTTCAAACAACAAGAAAGAAAAAAGGCCACTTTGCAAAGCAAGAAAAAAAAAATCTCAGCCTGCATTATTATTTTTTTAACTAGATGAGTAGACATGCTAAACTAAGGCCGTGTTTCTAAGAGAAAAGCTGTCATGGTTTATACGCAGTGATTTCAAAACCAGGTACTTAAATTGGTGCAAGAACCTTCCTGCAGAGGTATCTTAATTGGCTGGAACATTTCTTATGCTTTAGCTTAACTGCACAGAATGCCAATGCAAACTCAATCCATGCAACCAAGAAATTGGTGCAGCTACAGGGTGATTTAAACTAGACTGGTATTTTGAACATAGGGCAACTTCCCTGGTAGAGACATGGCCTTGGTAACAAAGTAGTGTTTAAACCAGTGTTTTGATCTACTTCCAGAATCTGACAGGCCCGGGGTTTAAAATACAGAGCGACAGGTAAAATGTATGTTGCAAAATATAAAGTAAAGATCAGCCCTTCAGCCATCAGGCCTTGCAGGGACTGTGTGTTAGCTTTTCATTTCCCCGAGAGCCCAACAATAAACGCTAAAATTTTCACCTTTCTGACCATTCTAGTTCACTTTTAGTGTGTGCGTGCTAAGCCCTCGTCCCCCTCCCTTCCCACCTCCCCTCCCAACCCCCAAATTTGCAGCCTACTCATTCACAGTACACAGCAACATGTATTTCCCAGCATTGTTGAAAACTTTTCTACAGAAGCTGACATGATTCCTAAAATACAGTGGCAACAGCAAGTGCCCTCCCTAAATCAAAGCAATAGGCACAGTTGGCTACTACAAACGGTAAGTCAGTAGCTCAGTTTCCTCTTGTGTGTAGGTATATACAGTACACTGTTGTACATCCACATCCACACAGAGACAGGGTGGAGAACCTGTTTTCTGGCAGTATACAGAAGTTAGGACCAAAGCACTTAAAAAAAAATCATCAAAGCTTTCATTTTGAAAATCGCTAAGAGTTCCAACTTTAATTATTACACAAAAAATACCATTAACAAGCATTAAGGAAAACTATTAAAACCCTGTTTGGAAAATGACACCTGAATTTTAAAGTTTTCAGGTAGGGAAACCCATTCTTGAGGTGATAAAGGCAGCCTACAACCCCACGTCCACATTTTTTATGTATATAATTTATATATACAACCATATAATTATATATATAACTTATATAGCACAAGTGTGTCTTGGACTTGTTCCTCTAAGGGAGGAGGAAAGTCTCAGCTTTACAAGGTAGATCTCAGTACGTGGTGTGCCAGATCCTACCGTTCTTACAATGCTAAATCTTGCCACTGAAGCCAGTGTAGAGCTGTGGAGGAGAAAGACTGCAGCAGTCATCCCATAACTATTAATAAAAAGAGATACAAATGTGACAAAAGATATCCAAGCTCGATCTGGAAATGATCATTCAAGAAGGCATAGATTTAATGCTAATGAAAGACAGGCAAGACTTGTCAATGAGTAGTTGCAATATCTTGGGAGGAAATAATTTTCATTTTCAAGACAGCTAAATAGAGTTATTGTCAAGCATTGTTTTTGCTCTTGGTATGTGGGGATCTTTGCAAGTGCAATTCTATCTGAAATCAGCAAAAAGTACTTTAAAAGACTGTTGGGTTAGAGGTGTCACCCAGGATACGAAAGCTCAAAAACAGTCTTACTGGATGGAATAACAGGATGTCCCAAGTCCTGAATGAAATAAAGAATAAAAGCCCTTGATCCACTGGGTGCTGGCCTAGTAACATTAAATTAATTACAAAACTTTCTTCTTTTTGTATTGTTTTAAATTTAAAGATGTTGACACATATTAAGTTAACAGGCAGAGAAAAGGAAACACTTAAGTTGGATTTTCATCAGTTTTGTCAAAAGCACAAATTACGACCTCTTTTGTACACAGATAAACAAACTACTTTAAATAGGAGGAGCAACCTTTGTGTTAAAGACAGCTAAAAAGCCCAAATTGCCTAGGGCCAGGCAAAAATGCAGGAGAAAGCCTGGTTCTATAGATATCACAAAGGTCACAGAGAAGATATACTCAATCACTGCAACTATCATATTGGTCAACTTCATTTTAGCCATACATCCTAGTGATTAGTTATCATTTTACTCCTGAAGTTAAAACAATTCCAAAAACAAGGACCTGGGGGCTCCTCTTGCATTCCGGTTCTCCTTCTTCATTTGTGTTTGGTCAGCGCTTTCCGCGTATTAAGTGAAAATGTGCTAGCCTAATAAAAACAGTAAACCCAATTCCAAAAAGTCTGAGGAAAAATAAGAATGAATGAAAAAAAAATTAAAACTAATGTTCACCTTTGTAGAAATACATGTTGGCTTAGACTTCAGGTCCTGTAAACCATTTTTGTGACATCACATTGGTCTTCCAGGCTAGCAAACTTGTTTCCATAAGATCTGGTTGGTCCCTGCAGCTGCGACACATCTCATGGTATGATATTACTTCAAACTGGTTTGCTAAGGGCTCTGTGGTTTTTTTAAGATTTACTCCTCTCTAAGTCTCTCTCACGAAGAAGCCTTATTAATTTTAGTAAAGATGAAACTGTCAGAGTTTGAGAGAAACCCTACAGACCTGTCCTACAGTCTGTTCTGCCAGCACAAGACTGGGAAGAACTAGAACCAGTACACAATCAGTGAGAGCTCTGAAATCAATCAATCATAGAAACACTGAAAAATTGTCAGAAGGTACCTCTAAAGGTCACCTAATTCAACCCCCTGTTTAAAAACCGGTTTAGTTAAATCAGACTGCTCAGGGCTTTGTCCAAGACATTGAAGGAATCTAGGATTTCAGTCCTTTCTTTCTTTTCTTAATTTGCCAATATATCCAGGTAATATTTTCTAGACTGAGTACTAGCTATTGAAAAAGAACAACTCTGGGATAATGAAAAATACTCTGGACTCTGGACCCTTTTCTGTTAGACTAATCTTTATAAAACATACGTGATATTTTAGGTTGCTCTTTATCTCCTAAGGGGAAAAACAAACAGAAGAAAGATGCACTGAAGTGTTGTTTTGGTCTAAAAAGTGACTAAAAGACAGTATCATGTTTCTTCATATTTGATATTGTATGAGTGAAACAATACATCTTTTTTAGTTCAAGGTAATAGCAATGATTATTTTGGAAAAACAGAAGTTTGCTTGCCAGGCCTCAAGCTCACAGTATAGAAAGCATATTTCTGTAAACACATTTTTATACACAGATTCAGCAAATCTGATTAGAAAAGTCTTTATACTGGTGCTTCCTAAATGATTTTTCATAAGCCAGTTTTCAAAACAGAATCTCATCATAGAGCATAGCTTGTCTCAAGCAGAGAATAGAAAAATCCAGAATAAATAAATTGTATCAACACTGTAACATATGAAGTATGTCTTGATCTGGCATAATCTGTCTTGTTTTGGTCTCCCCATTACAATAAAATTATTGACATACTGGAGTGAGTCTAGCAGAGAGCCACCATGGAGATCAGGTTCTGGAACATGATGGATGAAGAGAGACGGAGAGACATGGTTCAACCTTAGGAAGAGAAGGGTAAGGGTAGATCTTATTGCTGTCTGCAAATACCTAAGAGAGGGTGTACAGAAGAAGCCAGACTCTTCTTGAAGGTGCACAGCGGAAGAGGCAATGAAAACAAGTTGGAACATGGAAAATTCCTACTTGATACACAGATTTTGTTTTTATTAATTTTTTTTTACCATAAAGGTGGTCAAATATTGGACCAGCTTGTACAGAGAAGTTGTAGAATTTCCATCCTTGGGGATTTTTAAAACTCAGCTGGATATGGCCCTGGAGCAACCAGCTCTATTGAAGGTTGGCCAAGACAGCTTCTGGAAGCTTCTTCCCACCTGCATGATTCTATGATTGACTGCTCTGCTCCAAAATATTATTTAGCTATTCACAAAAACTCACATTTGCTTTAGTTGCTTCCTTATGTACAGTATTTCGTGAGACTTAGGTCTCAATTTGTTCTCATCTTATAGTTCCATGGCCTTGGAAACCACAATTTCTTATAATGGCTCCTCTTCTGCAAATAGGCATAAATGTAGCATTAAGCAAACAAGGTTAAGCTACTTTCTACAGCTGGATAACTCAGTCCTCAACTGTTAACCAAATCGTCTATTTATGGGTTTGATTCCAAGAAGCCTTACAGAGAGAAATAGCCTTTCCTCATTAGTTTGTTTCTACTCATAGTTTACAAATAGAGGACAACTGTACAACTAAATTTAGCAAGGAGACACATTTCCTAAAAAGGATCTAGCTATAACAGACTACCCAAGTTTGAAGTGCACAGCCTAAAATATCTGTGGAGAAACAAAACTTGTCATTGTAAAAAATTAATCCTGGAATGTGTCACTAATTATGCCTTTCCAAAATGGATACTCCTTCTACAGAATACCAGCTATGGTTCGAAATTTCAGTAATGACTAAGACACTAGGATATGAGCACCCAAAAACTAAAGTCCAGAGGTTGACTGAGTACACCATGTATACAGGTGAAAAGTATCTCCCTCTACAAATAGAAGAGATGGTCCCAAAGCCCAAAGTTTGGCTTCAGAGTTCAAGATCTGCTACAGAGAGAACCTGAGAAATCTGAAATCTGGTTAAGTCTCCTATCCCCCCTTTCTCTATGTTTTCTAGGCTATTTGGATCCCTGATTTAGATGTAGGCCTGCCTCTAGAACAAAATAATCAGACATTTCAGCATGTTTTTTTCCATGAGGCCCTTGTTCTGCCATATTTAAATAAGATGTCAGTAAGACCATAAGTGACAACTGGAAGTAAATAAACAGTCTTGCTTGATTTTTTCAATTTTAAACAGAGTCTGGTACTTAAACTGTCACTTAATAATTAAGGTTTGTAGACTACTGATAACGTGTCTAAAGGCAGGTGTGTTCAGAGGTCAAAGAAGGATATTTACGCAGGTTCACAGCCAATGAAGATCATAGTGGTGGGTTTGAGAGCACACACTTTAGGACACTACAGTAAGGAAATTCTAGGATTCTCTTATCCTTTTTTCAATCTAATGCACTGACTGGATGCTCTACAGTTTCACACAGCTGAGCTTTCAGCTCCCATTAGACATCTGGCAGCATGCTCTATATATTCCAACACAAATTCCATTCTAGGGCCCTCAGTCCCAGTGGAACAGCTAGGTGGAATGGCCATAAAAAGTATGCAAATACAGAAGTAGAGAAATACGAGATTGTCAGAAAGCAGTACTCTGCAATTTTTAAATGTATACATATATACATAAAAGAGTATATATATATACACACATATAGAGTACGGTTAGTTTTAAATCTTTGGAATAAACTCAATTTTCGTTCTCTCTCTCCTTTCCCTTTCTCTTTTCTTTCTTTCACTCTCTCTCTTGCTCTCTCTCATGCTTTTACCACGAATGTTACACCATTGTCCCTAAAAGATGGTTATTTTTTGGTCCATATTTCATGCCATATGGGCCAGACATCGTATTTCCCCCCTGTCCCCAAAGTGTTCAGTTGACAGTCACAGTGTTTTGTGAAAACTGTGAAGAAAAACAGCATCTTTTGAGTAAATTCAATCTCTCACTGGAACCAAAGGTTGCAAAATGCTGAGAATTCAAGTGCCAAGGATCCCGGTGACGGCTCTTAAACATCTATTGAGTTTCTTGTTTGTTCTTTTTTCCCCTAGGAGTACAGTTTTACCTCCCAAAACATAAATTAAGGGAAATATTTAACAGTCAATGAGTCAAAACAGTCAAAGAAGGGCAGTTGGCTAATACAGTATAAAAGAGCAGCAACCATTTGTGGACCACACATCATTTTGTTTCATTTCTAGACACATCTTGTAGGGATGGTCCCAGAATACACAAAATATACAACCTAATGACCCACCTGCCTGCTTGTACAGGCCATTTTTATGGTCCTAAATGCAGTCTTTGGAGTCAGGGCCAGTGCCAAACGGTTACAAAAGCAAGTTAAGGTAAGATACATTTTTTTGTTTTTCTTTTGTAATGAAGATTTTAATCCACTTTGAGCCAACAAAATCAAACTATCAATAGGACGGAAGGGTGAGCATGAGACCTCCACTTCTCCTTGATGGTTCACACAGTAGGCCAAAATGGACCTCTAGGTTAGCAATACTTTAGACCAATCATTTGGAAAAGCCTCACTGCTGCATATAAAATCCAAATCTTCCTTCATCATTCACACTGTTACATTTTTTCATATAGGAGTGGGCTACAGCATCAACTTGACGACTGGAAAAGGAGGACTTTGATAACTTCTTTAAAAGACTAATGCTGAATTAAACCATTGTACTTGGAAGAGGTTCTCAATTTCACACTCAGAGACTGGAGTAGGATTTTTGGCTTGGGGTTTTTTTTGTGTGTAAGATGCTCACCGAACATTATCTTTAAATTAAAACATCTGCAGGTGCTCTTTACACAAACAAAAGTCCAATGTTTTAAATTGGTTAATAGAAGAACAGCAAGAAAAAGCAACATAATTCATCATTAAGTCACTGTGGGTTGTGGCTAACATGCTCACATGACGTGGAAGGAATCCTGTAGTCATGCCTGTGTGGCCAGTCCCAGACCGATATCCAGGTGAAGACAAGGAGTTCTGAAGATCACTTCTTCGTGGAGAAAAGAGAAAAAAATGTTTAAGCTTCCAAATAAGCTTTTAAAGTTTTTTGTTCAACAAATAAACAAGAAGTCTTAGCTATGGCAATAAGGTGAGGCCTACAGAGATATTAGGTGCTGTTTCTCAGGGATTTATCCCTTGGCCACTTAGCCATCATGGCAGCAGCTTCCAGAGTCCCTAGTGCATATGTTGTGCAATAGCCAAAACAAAAATTAAAACAAAAACAACCAACAAAAATACAATCCTCCGTGAAGTCTACATAAACTCAGGCCAAAAAGAGGATATTTGTGTCACAAGTGTCACTCCACAGTCTACTGCCATTAAGGCCACTG
Source organism: Pterocles gutturalis (assembly GCF_000699245.1). NCBI lineage: Eukaryota > Metazoa > Chordata > Aves > Pterocliformes > Pteroclidae > Pterocles > Pterocles gutturalis. Next base: position 56,896 of record NW_010113305.1, on the reverse strand, counting down.
GTATTGACTTGAAAGGATCTCAATAGCTCAGTTCTAGGAAGAAGAACTAAAACCAAGACAGGCCAAAGTGTCTCTGAGAAGTCTGATGCACTGAACATTTGGAATTCTCAGAAAAAGAACAAATGAACCAAGAGGTTAATTTTGGCTACCAAACTGGGATTTGGTTTTCTAGGTCACTGTTTTCCCCCCATCTATTTAAAAAGAAAGTTAGTGCTACAAATATGCAACTTCAAGACGACATATTCTCCTATTGAGTTGCACTGAGAAGCAAGTTAAATAAGCCCCTCCTACTGCCGTCCACCTGCAGGGAAGCCGCCTCCATTTTGATTTCCACTGGCAAAACCAGGAAACAAATCCAAGAGGGATGAAGTACTGTAAACAATTGTTCCTTCACATTGACTTCACCTTTACACCATTCCTCGCCTGCGTCTTCTCCCATCCACCTGGGGCAAGGCATAAAGAACCGATGTACGTATTGAAGTATAATTGGGTGCATGACAGTGTGAGCCTGTGGTCTCTGTACAGAGGAGTACACGTGATCAAGTTCTCTTCTCCTGCAAGGCAGCGTGTTGTAACTTGAGTTCTACTTTCATCTCACAACACTTAGCTCAGATGACATCCATGTCAAACTGACCGATACTTAGATGTGTCTCTTCATGTGGAGAGCGAGGTGATCAGACCTGGAAAAACACCTGCAAAATAAAGCAAGTGGGAAATGAAATAAATACAAGATTTGGGAAAACAAGATTCCTGCTCCATCCTCCTTATGTATAGGAGGAAGTATATATCCAGGTTTGGAGACATTCCTTAGATTGGAATCACCACCAAACCCTGCGTGATGGACCTCTGTGACCACAGATGGCCAATTATCCTGGCTCTTCAGCAGCTAAATACACTACTCTTCTTTCTCTGTTCCTCTCTCTTCCTCTTCTTTCACTGAGTCAGACAGACATCAGGGAAGAACACTAATCTATGTACATGTGGTATAAAATAAAATATTTTGTGTGTGTGTGTGTGCATATTAAAATAATAATAAAACAAGTCAGTTTTGCTCAACTACTCAGCAATACTAGTTTTAAAAAAGTTTTCTCAAGTGCCCAGTACCTGCAACAAGAACCCAAGTATGATGCCAGTTTTGAAAGCTGAATTCTGATTTCTAACTCCAAACTGGAAGGAACACTGGTTCAGAGTTTGTCAGGCTGACAATCCATCAAGATACATATCTCTCCCTTTCTCTCTGCTGGGAATCTGGGTGGTAATATGTGGATGATGATAAATGCTGTCTCCCTGAAGGATGTAGAGAGAAGATAAGGTGTTATGCCTGTTTTGTAAGAGTGAAAATTGAAAGAGAAGACAAGGAAATTGTAAATCACAAAAGAACTGTAGTAAATTCAGAAGAAAAAAAAAAAGCCAGGACTTCAGCTTTCAACTTCTGTTCTTTATCCACAAAGCCATTTTTCTCCATCTCTTAGGAAAACATAATGTTTTGACATTCTGAATATGTAGATGGATGCTGATGACACAGACTTAGAGCGACGACCCTAGAGAACCAGTCGCGTTTTAGGGCTGGTCTAAACATGCAGTTAATTGAGAATAAGGTAGGGCATGAATTTGAAATGAAGCATCTATTCTTGATTAACTCCCTCTCTAAAGGTTTATGACTACCTTCTTCTGAAATTACTTAATCCACTTGGGAAGGGGGTTAAGATACTCAGACTACAACTCACTTACTCCAGGAGAAGAGCAACCCCACAAAGAGTTAATCAGGAATTACTATTCTAGAACAGCTGCCTTGTAGTAGACATGCTGCAGAGCACTCATAGCAGCAGGAACAACAGCCCAAATTCAGGCACTTCACACTACCAAGATATTGTCAGAGTGATCAGGGGAATAAGTTCCCAGGAGGAAAAGTGCTTTTCTTCCCTGTCATTCAATATATACCCCGTTTTTATCAAGACTGCCAGTAGGCAAGAATGTTTTGGTTTCTTTTTTACTTCTTACCCATTAGAAATGGGATTGAAAGCACCACTCCATTTCACACCCACCATCACAGTGGCATTAAAGATACGTACAGCACCAGAAAGCAAACTGCAGGACAAGCGGGCAGTGGTTCTGGCTGCCTACCCCAAAGCCCTAAAATGGAGCCTGACTGTCAGAGCAGCAGGACTCAGACACTCTCAGAAATTAAACTTCTAGGAGATACCTGAAGTTGAGCACTAAAAAAAGGGAGGTTTCCAACTTCCCTGCAAATCTTGGCTTGCCTTCTTTCCACTCTGAGCCATAAGACACTGGCTTATTTATTTTTACTAATAGTAAAACCCATCTATTATAAATATCACACAAAACCCCACATATCTGTGTGGCTTTTGAGTAAACTGTTTTCGCAGGCTCCAAGGACACCATGAAAAGCCACTTCCAGAACTGACTTGCCTGGAATGTCTTTTCACTGCCCCACAGATTTAGAGTATAAAAGGCCCACTGACACTGGTCTGAAGAATATCCAAATGGTTTATTGTGAGAATCTGCATAGCTCATACATGGTCACTGAATTTATTTCCAAAAAAGCAATAGTTGAGTATTCCATATTTTTCAGAAAGAAGGTAAAAGAACTAATTGAACTACACAGTAAAAAAAGCCAAAAACCAAAGATAAAAAAAGAACACTCAATCTAAAGGCAAACACCTAGAGGATAAACACCCTAAGCAGAAACAGGCTGAGAAAGAGAAGAACTATAAAAATGATGAGATTTTAAATAGATAGGGGATCTTCTGTGGCCCATTGGCAGTGTTCCTCTGCACCAGCCAACTATCTGCATCTATGTGCAGAGATGAGTGATCTAGAGGTGCATTTTTAAGACAAAGAAACTTCATAAGAAGGCAATTTTCACAAGAAAAGCTACATACTCATCTTCTGCGGATGGGCATAGCTCTGCTCAAGTCAGCTGTTCTCTACTGATCTGTAGCAGCTTACAAGCAGGCTAATACCTTCAGAGTGGCAAAAATTAAGAAAGCCTTCAAAATAGGATGGAGGCTGCATTCCTCTAAGCTCCTACATGAAACACAGCAACACAGACATGAATCTGACAATGGACCCTTGGCTTTCAATGCAGCAGGCTCAGCACAGCTAGAATTTTCTAGCTCTAGGGTGCCAAAATACATCCTTGGACCAACATCTCTCTCGTCAGTCTAAACTGAGAAAGCAGCGTGCTCTGGCTATGAGGGCTGCCAAAACAAAACAACAGCTTGAGTGGCTGCCAAAAAGACATGCACCAGCTGGCACTTCAGTTTAGGATTAGTCATAAGACCACCACCCAAGCATGGCTTTTCCTCTCCGATTGTCTACATTATAGATGCAATCCAGGAAAAAGTATGCAAAGTCACAGCACAGCAAGATGTGTTAAAATATGGATTCGGTATATTGTTTCACATCAATAACCACACTATTAGCATCTGGTATATTTTTCAGCCCTAGAATATTTTTATAGCTAATAAAATGGTACCATATTTGCAAATTTATAGCTAATAAAATGGTACAATACTAATTCTTCACATTCTCCCAATGACTAATTTGCTTAGTTCTATCTCTTGGTAAAGCCAGTGGATGCAGACATTTATTTTCAATAGTCAAACAGTCCCTACAAAATTTTGCAACCCAATCACACTGTCAAAAAAAGCTATTGATCAGTGGACACATTTTTTTTTTTCCTTCTGGAACTAGAGACAGTCGTGGAAGAGGCTCCACAGGATAAGCTGTCAAGGGAAACTCCTTTCTTCAAAAATTAAGAAAGTGCAGCTTGCTGTTCTCCAGTCCTGCTCATGAGACAAGACCTTGCTCCACACCTCTGGCTCTGCACCTCTTCCAGTTCCAGGCCAGCTCTGCACATTGTACGTGGACCCATCACAATCTTCCCCATCATCCCTCCTTCAGTCCTGCTCTTCCTAGAAAGGACAGTTTATGCTAGAATAAGATACCCTCATTCTGAAAATCATACAGTGATGCGTGATACAGAAATTCCCTGCTCCCAAACACAATTCCTTCCTTTCTCTTTTTTTCCTCTATCTCCTTAGCAACACAGTACTGATCGGCACTGAAGCCTCTGTAGAAGAAAGAGGGAAGGTAACTACAATGAGAAGAGAATCTATTGCTCAGCCATCGTTCTTACCAGCTGTGGATTCTCCACAGTGGGATGTGTTCATTCTAGCTAAGTGTGCTCTTAGCTTGCTGTCAAAAAAGAAACTATGCATGTGCACACACACAGAGGAATGTATACCCCAATAGCCTGGCACTAAACTCTTATCTCCTAAACACATATTTATGCAGAACAAGCAAGTGCCACTACCCCATCATCCTCCTACCCTTGGAGGGCTGAGGACTTGCATTTTGTGAGGAATATAACCCTACCCCGCCTTTCTGAAGAGTGTAATTTGTGGGGAATACTAATAACCAGCATATCCCTGGTGTGTGGAAGGCACTAGGGACTTGTACACTGCTTTCTGCACCACTTTAACTCATTCTCCTTTCTCTCCTGCTGCCACCAAACCACACATCATTTGCAGTACCTATGGTGCTACGCAAACCAGTAGTTTGCCAGCTAGAACTAACAATGTGATCTGTGGACTGCATGGTGTTGGGATAGGGCTGAGACAGCAGGAGAAGAGAATCATGTCTTATCTCTTGTTTTAAAATTGATCTGTACGCAGAGGACATTAATACCCCTTTGATGTTGGCCAGAAGGTCGGAGACACAAATGCATCTGAAAACAGCCTGGGAAGGGAATTGCAGCCAGACTGTGTGCACAACATTCCCCTTCTTTGCTACTTGAATCACCACTTTCATGCTCTGATTGCCAAGGCATGGCCTTCACCTCTGAACAACAACAGGCATATGTTTTGTGCTACGTAGCTGTTGTTAAACGTAGCTCCAAATGGCTCCTTAAGTTTAGCAAGCCAGGATGTCTGAAGGAGTGACTACAACTCCTGTCAATATGGTGGGTGCAATAAAGGGTAGCAGTTCAAATAAGGAGAAACTTCTCCAGCTGGGAACCCTGGCTCAGGAGGGAGTGTCTTTAATATTAAAAGTCTGCCTAAATAGCTAAGGACAGATTTAGGCACATGTTTCAGTGCTTGCTTGAGGTGACATCTGCAACAGGTGGTAGTAGAGAGATCTGTGAACGAGAAAAGAAGGAAAGTAGTGGTATAGCAGAATGGGCCAAAAGAAGAACAGGCACCATCACTCTACAAGCTTGCAACAACTGACTGGGAGAGTAAAGACAAATCTGTCTCTTACCACCACACACAGATGGCATGTGCATGGAGCTTAACAGTGCACTCTTAACTTACTAATAAATATTTTTTCTTCATCTACAGATTCAGCTGAAGAGCACAAAAAGCATTAGATGATTGCAGGAATTTATCTCTTTACTGCAGTGACTGAGTTGGCTGCCAAAGAAAAAACCTAGGTAGGAAAGAATAATATGTAGAGGGAGAAGAATGAATACTTAACAAAGGGCTGAAAGAGACAGAGGAGTTGAAAATACTGACTGAATTTCTTTAGATCTCTGCTAAAAATATTGCCTGTCCTGACAGAAACCCTGGAGCTTTGTGTGTATGTGTGTGTGCCTGTGTGTGTTTGTGGGGCCAGGATGGTTAGCTTGTTCTTCAGAGGAGGGAAAAGAGAAAGGCAATGCCTCACATTCACAACAGAGAACATAAATGTTCTCCTTCACAGAGGTGATTATACAAAAGCAGAACTCCAGAGGTCCCTACTTGGTTTATCTTTCCCCCTCATTCTGAGCAAACAAAAGATAATCCAAGAGGAAGCCCGCCATGGGGGAAGGGGGACAGGAAGAGCAGAGACAAGGGGAGAAGAGCACTTAAGGAGATGAAGCTCTTGGAAAGGCAGGATGTGAAAATGATCGAATTTCCTTCCCATAAAAGGATGGGGTCCCTTGTTTATGTCCCACACATCCTCTCTCCATGCATGTTCTCTGCTGGTCTGGTGTACCCAGAGGCTTCCTAAAGCCTTTATTGTATTACAAGACATTTCCTTATCAGAGCAGAGAACCTTAGTGCTGCATTAAAAAGATGGGCAATTTTCTTAAGCCTCTTTCAAAAATATATATAAATAGGATTAGCTGGATAACATGTTCAGATGCAAGCACATTATTTGATTACTCAATAGTGGATCCCGGTTTCACCCAGGGCACTGCCAGTCTCCAGCTGGGGGGGGTGCGATGAGGAGAAGTGCTCATTGTTCCATCCTGTCAGTGCTGTCAGGCGTCATTACAGGAGTAATTGCTTTTGCTCCACCCTAATTTCTTATCAGTTGGGACTGGGGATGGGAAAGGGGGGTTTCTTTTGATTTTGTTTCTAAATTCAAAGAAACCAGCTTTCAAAAATGCTCAGCACCAAGCAAGGATGACCAAGTTTTTCAGATGAGCTCATCATTCATTCAAGCAGCTAATGCAGTGAGGACTGCAAAAAGGAATCAGCAGTGAGTGGCAGCAACCATGGCTCTCATAAGGAGCTACTGGGTGCTCAGCTCACAAGACAAAACTGGGCCCTTATTTCTGAGTGCCCAGAGGACTGTTGCATGACAGGCTCTTCAGGAACCCTGGCTCTGGGCACCTGTTTGGATTTTAAATCTGGGCCCACACAGAATGAAGGTGCAGAGTATTTCCCACATCAAATTGTTGTCAAGGGTGAGAATTAAAACCACAGGAAAAAATTAGCAGGAACCTGCAGAGATCCCTGATCCTACACAAAAAAACCCCATGAACTTAAACTGTCAGATGTGCCTAAGTGACTTCTGTGCTTTTGAAAATTAAGCCCTTTGCTGTCTTTCATTGACTCTCCCTGGTTTCATATGGGGAAGCATGGAGCCCTGGACTCAGCAGTAAGAGAAGACACTGATCACACAGAAATTAAGTGCTTATCTCTTAGACATTTCCTACAGATTTGTGGCACAACAGCCACACACAATCCTCATCCCCCTGGTTGTACACCCATACATTTGTGAGGCCCATCTGATTTGTGAGGCTCACCCCGACAAAATGCAGGCAGCCAGCAGTGGTGCTTGGGGTAGTCCTTGAAGCAGAGCAAATAGAGGGAGCTCTGCCTTTGTGAGGGCACCAGGCTCACAGGACCAGGAAACAGAAAGCTGTGGAGATCCTTTGTCGAGAGGTCCATCACTGAACTGGTCTAGGGCCTTCTCAATGTCTTCTCTGCTTAAGAGTATTAACAACAGCTGCCCTATGGACTGAATCCTCTGCCCACAACAGACACAGGCAGCTTTCAGTCAGACCTACACCTGGTCCCCCATCTCTTTGTGCTGCGGGATGGAAACAGCTTAGGCTGCTTAGAAGTGCTCCCCATCTCCCAGCCCACCTGGCCACTGCAGCAGAGAGGACAGGGGCAGAGGGGAGGGTCCCTCCTTGGCTCAAGGATAGAGGCAGTGGGACAGGAGGCCAGAAGGGGCTCCTCTGCTGGGAGCCAGGTCTCTTGTCTCGGGAAGGTGGCAGCACCATGCTGCTCACAACGTCTGCATGTTGCTTGAACACCAAGTTAAGAGGCTGCATTACCTGTCACAATGGTTGCATTTAAAGGGCTTTGCACCCGTGTGCTTTCTGTAATGCCTCGTGAGCTCGTCGCTCCGTGCAAAACGCCACTCGCACCCTTCCCACGAGCACTTGTAAGGCTTCTCACCTGCAGAGGGGAGGAGAGAACAGTCAGCGTGGCAGCAGGATTACTGAGCACTCAACTTGCAAGTCTGGTGTCCTCCCACCTCGCCTCTGTCCTGCTCAGGCAGGTTAGCCCATCACACAATTCATGGCTAGTGCGGGATGGAAACAATTTAGGGCTTATGATGCATTGTACTGAGGATGGGATCCAGCCCAAATTTTACCACTGCTAAAATTCTTGCGCAACCTTATTTCCCATTTCTAACAAAACCAATCAATTACTCTTCAAAGAAGCCATCAGAACATCCCCAAATGCCTGTCCTGCTGTGTGGCTGGAACCTCGTTTTCAATCAGCTTTTCAGCTCACTCTGCCCTTGCCAGATGAATTACTGTGGTACCTGTGGGTGGCTGTGCTAACACCTGAACACACTGCAGGTGTGCATCACGCCAGAGTGACCACCACCAGTGCATCACATGCTCTACCCCAGCTGCCATTTACCTCTCGCATGGCAAGACTCACATCTGTTCTTCTCAAGCTTTTACGCCTACTGCTCCCTAGGACTGCATCTTCAGTTGCTTCTGACAACAAAAACTGTTCCTTGGTTCAAGGAATTACGTGTCAGTACAGTGAGTGCAAGAGGAGAAATGTTTTCTTCTTTAAATCAGCTGGTTCTTCAGGCTTTTTGCACTACACCTTTATCAGCTGTTATTCTGCCCCAAAATATTAACCACACCACTGAAGGCAGTGAAATGGTGCAGTGATAAGACAGGAGAGATGCTGATCTGCTGTGTTCACATCTACCTATCTTCTAATGCAAACCAGTGTCTGTGGAACAAAGTCCGCCATGGTGTAACATTAATGGAGTCATGAACACCTTCTGATGAAGAATTCCAAGGTCTCATGCCTCCCCTTTTCTTATTCAGTCCCTTTTCTTATTCAGTGCACATGCACTTATGTGCATTCAAATTTATCATCTCCCCCCTAGAACAAATGCTGCAGTGCATCCCTTCCTATATAAACTCCATGTCTCTATTTCCCATGCAGTCAGCATTGTATGGATGCATTAGAAGAGGAGGGAGTTGAGATAAAATGCAGACAAGAAATCACTTCCACTACCAAGACTCAAAACTGGGAATTATAAACAGAGGAGGGATTAGGGATTATTACTTATTTATTTGTTCTTAAAATTGCTAAGAAGGTGATTTTTAAAAATTCACTACTGACCAAACTGAAGTTGTAGTCTGTATGACCTCTATGCCAGTCATGTGAAACAATCACTTGGCCACAGCATACAAATTTCTCAGTGCAGAGACGCAGATTTCTATATTTAGCATGTCTATTCAGCAAGTAAAAGAGTGAGATCTGGTTATGGGAGACCTATGTATTTCAAGGTGACAAATCAGAGAGGCCAAAAGAGCAAGAAAAGTGAAGAGGGCAAGAGAATTGCATCAAAAAAACCTGTTCTCTGAGTGAGTTTCTGTGGACTTCTTATTGCACAGGCAGCTCTGCTGTAGAGTGGTCATCTGCCCCAGACTGAACAGCAGAGTGGGCTAAGGCATTAACTGGAGTTGAGCCATTTTACTGGCCTCTGAGAAGTTTCTTTGGCTCAGTAGCTCAATTAAAGGATACATTGGAATGAAGCAATGAAGAGGGGGCAGCAGCCAGCAGGACTTTGCCAGAACATCCACTTGTCCCTCAGTCCCTGAATGCAGATAGGCCAGCCTGGATGTCTCAGTTGTGTCCACCACAGGAAAATGCCCAACACAACAATGGACCGAGCCAACAATAATACCACCCCACTTAGGTTGTGCCTGCCTGGTGATCCCTGCAGACTTGCCTTTTTTTTTTTTTTTTTTTTAAAAGGATTTATTCAGGGGAAAAAAAAAAAAAGGCAAGAAACTTCTTGTTAGTGAGCCAAGTGCTGATGTCTTGTTTCTGGGCTGGTTACTCAAGTGTAATTCAAACACTGTCACCAGTGCTGGCCCCAGACACTAGAGCTGCAATTGCAGCGCTCTCCCCCTCCAGCCCTTGACATCTTATCTGGCATACTGCATCTGGTCTCCCCTTCTCTGAGAAAAGAGATTTCCCCAGCTCTGGTCATGTCTATCATGGTGCACTGGTTTTGTCTGGAAAGTTCATGCATTATTTTTAAAAGCTGTCAGTAAACAAGCCTCAATGATAATTCAGCTTCCTTGGTTCTCTGACGCTCTCTAGTGCCTACCTTAGAGTGGAGACAGCAAGGCAGACAAACTGCCTTGCAGCGTATGTTTGCTCCACACACTGCAAAGCAAATACAGAAGATGACTGCTCAGCCAAATCTGGCAGGTACAGCCAGTCTGAAGGATACAGCTGCCTACAGAGCAGAAGGGTGAAGAAAAAACATCCTGGGCTTTCTGTGAAACAAGAGCTGTTAGGACTGAAGCTGAGTTTGGCTTGTTAACATTTGTCAAGAGGTTTGAAAACGTACAGTGCTATATATAGGTTACGAGAGACAGAAATGCCAAGCGTGATTACTGGTATACCTACAGGATGCCACATATTTCTGTTACTTGCTGCAAGGGCTCTTCTTTCAAGTGTTCCTGGTCTGGCCTTGCACAGCCCTGAGCTGAGTTTTATTTTCAGATGCTTTTCCTCTGTAACCCAAGCCCCATCCACAAAATGTCAGATAGTACCTCTTTGTGCTCCAGACAGCACGCTGGCATACAGTACTCCAGGTGGCACAAGATAAATGCAAAGGAGCACAGTGACCTTTAAAGCCATGTCGGATGGTTCCTTGACCCAGAGACCTCAAAGAGGTTAGATTCCTGCCTTCCTGCAGCTACTCAAAAAACATGAGAGGGCAGGACAAGAGAGACCTCTGTATCTCTGCATGTGAAGACTGAAAACAAACTGCTTCTTTAATGGCTGCTTTCACCTTACCCACCGATGAAATTAAAGTGTATCTTGCTGAGGTGCACATATGCAGAAAGCATGGGCATGGAGAAGGGGGGGAGGGTCCTCCTACTTCACTACTGGCAATAGCAGGGAGAAGAAATGGGAAGGATCTTTTCCATGTGCCAGGCTGCTCTTGTGTTGTTGCAGAGGATTAGCAAGAACAAAAAGATAGATGGTGAAATCCTCCTCTGCTGAAGGCAATGGCAAAACTCCCACTCAATTCTACAGAGCCAGGATATCCCCCCTTTTAAACAAATTAATTATGAGCTTCAAAATCCAATTAAAAATGGGAACATCACAGAGCTTTGCCACATTGACTTTTTTCAGGCTCTAATTCCTCAAAATTAATAACTGCACTTAAAACTCGAGCCGGCGAGCCACTCCCAGGAAGGAGGCTCTACTCCTTAAGTAATTTTTATTCAACACAAGGATCTGTGCAGTGCTTAAACAAATCCATAAACCCACATTTATAGGAACGCACTCAATGGAGGAGCCAATGCACATCCAAAAAGAAGCCGGTACCCAGGTACACATGTTAAATACTCAGCTGTTTCAGTTCAGAACATGCCCCACACCATGGGGCCGGTTCAGCTTTCACACATCCACAAATGCACCTGGGAAGGGCAGGCAGCCAGCAACACAGACATATGTTCAAGCAGTGAATTACACCATTTTCTTAGATGAGCAGTAGTGTTAAAACAACGCACCATTTACTTATGGAAAATCTTCTAGAACCAACCCAGAATAATGGCTTTCAGCTTTTTCTAATTTTTTCCCTGGGAAGTGGAGACTGCTACCTGGTGATTTCAAGCTCAATGACCACACTCCAGTTCCTTAGGCATCCTGTGCATCAGAGAGCAGCGCAGTGCAGTTAAAGCGAGCTGTTGAGTGAAACAGTGGCTACACAGGACCCAGCCTCTACACCGCATGTGTTTGAAGGGTGTTATTTCTGGCTAGCTGCAGCCTGGTCCTGTGGCCTGAACCCGCCTGTAGGTGAAGCGTGCCAGCTGTGCACTTGCAGAGCACCTCCTGGGACAGGCCATCCAAAACCACATGTGTGCTCCGGCCAGGCTGAACCAGACCACAGTGAGTGGGGTCACCCAGAAGACCCACCTCAAAACAGGACTCTTGATCACCAGAAAACACTCACATAGACACATCCTTAGTTGCCTGCTGACAATCCCCAAAAAGCAGCCTGAGCATGCCTGTAAGACAGAACACTGTGCTGAAACCTACTGATGTAGAAGGACCATCAGAAAAGCTAGTGGTACAGAAATGCTATTAACCCTTCAGATACGCTCTAGGGCTTCAGTCCACCATGACCGCATGCTTCTGTGAAGCACTGTCTCTTCACTGTGGCTCTGTCCTGTGGTCCATAGCCCATTTTAATATTTTCATCTTCCTGGAGCATATTTTCACACCCTGGGACTGGGGTGCTTGGGGAATAGGCTCTCTGTTCTACTTCTGTTTGTGGCACCTCACACAACCTACATCTTCTCAAAGTACCTCCAAAGCACACTTCAGTTCAGTCTGGCCCTCCATCCTCTTTATTTCATCTAGCCTGGTCCAACCTGGTAACTGGAGGACAAACACCTCTGCAAATTTATGGGAAACATGCAATAGCAAAGATAGAATTTATGAGTCATAAGAAAAATCCATCAGACTGGCAGCCCTGAAATCGGGTCACTATTCCTTTGGTAACTAAGACAAATGCAGGACTCTAAATATTAAGCATCTAGTTAAAAAAAAATAAACAAATGATTGGTATATCTTTCTCTTGAAAGCCAGCAATTTATAATTTGAAAATATGAAAGAGCCAACCACACAATCCCAGCAACACTACTGTAGTAAACACACACCAGGTTCCCAGCGAAACATGACAGAGCTGGGCTGATTCTGGGATGGAGACACTGCCCTGGTCCTTGGGACTTCTCCCTCCATTTTCCAACCTCGGACAGTCTTGGAATTTCATCTCATGCCACTTTAGATATCCAAAGCCATCCTCTGAAATAGCCACCTATGGATCTTTTTCAAGTTAATGGAGAGGCAAGGGCATGTGCGGAGTGTGACACATCAGACCCCAGTCAGGCTGGAATCGGAGGCAAGTTTCTCTCTTTTGATGGGTGAGGGTGCCCTAGCTTAACTGCAGGCAGCAGTTTGCTCCTCAGGCACAAAACAGAGAACATCAGGTTTTCTCTCTAATACATACTTAGATTGTAAACCCTGTACAAGCCGTCGCAATAAATATTCCCTCACAAAACACAGCAGTGGGAATGCTGTCTCTTCTCAAAATTCAGAGACCCTCTTGTCATTGCCACCGACATCCCACAGGCACCCTCTAGGTCCTGGGGATATTTCTTTTGTACGAGGAGTATGGCAGGCTCACTACAGAAACACTAGGTTACAAGACACAGAGGTATATAACTGAGATCAGCTGAGAACACTGTCATGACCACAAAACTATAGCACACAACGGATGCTGGGCATATTATACATTAAGATGTATAATCTTAATATATATCTGCAGTATTTATTGCCAACGCCAAGGATTAAAAAGCCATGAGTCTAGTCTCCCATAGAAATAATGTGATTTTAAAGATGAAAACAACAATATTTAGAGGTCATTTGCCTTCTACTTTACAGATAACCTAGAGCCATGATTTTAAACTTCTCTTTGCAGCCCTGCAGGTTAGAAACATTTATTACAAAATGTAGGAGAGGAGTTTGCTCTCTAATCCCTGGATTTCAAGAGTGAGGGCTTTAAGAAGAAAACCCTCCAGATTTTGGGATGTGCACAATAAAATCACATGAGTTGGCAATGCTGCAGGGTAAAATCCTGGCTCCTTCAAAGTCATTGGAAAAACGCCCATTAAGGCTTGAGTTTCACCCTGTATCTTTACAGAATTAAAACTAGACAAAGATATTATGATTATCCACCACATATATCTATTTCCTTATCCCTCCCCTGCACCCAACCTTAAACACCACAGCACAAACATATGTTGATTACGTATGATTGTTAGCAAAACAAGTAGTTTAAGCCCCTTGTCCTGCAATGAACTTCAGTAAGAGACCAACTCTAGAAAGTATGGTGCAGAATCACAGTCAAAATCCCTGCTGGTATCTCTCTGTGCTAAAATGTGGTACAGTCATGGGACTCCATCAGTATGACTGAGTCAGACAAAAATGCTTAAAGAAATTGAGGGAAAAAACTCAAATCCTGGCTGTACGCACATTTTGAAGGCCATTCAAACAAGACATTTGTACTATTTTTAAGAGCTCCTTAATATTGTGTTACTTAACTACACAAAACTAGCATGCAAAAGTGTCTGAAAAATCACCATGTGTTCTAATCAACCATGAATTATTTACATATAGTTTCAGGATCCAAAAAAAATTTTAGGAAAGAAACACAAAACATTTCCTTCCTTTCTAAAATCCGTGATTTAAAAACTATTCAAAATGAAACTAGTTCTAAAAGCCTCAATGTCTAAAAATATGTATTGAAAGACAGCTTTAACCATGCTTACTCCAAGACTGGTGTTCCTGGAGAACCAGACAAGCTGCAAATTACAACTGAAAAAGGAATTAAATCCAAGATTTCTCACTGGGATTTCTCCGATATAGAACCTCTGGGGACCTGAGCCATGCAAAGAAATGTGTGAAGAATCAAGCAGTCCCACTGTTATTTTAAGAGAGAGTTTTAATAACTTTCCTCACCACCCTTTCTCAAAAATCCTCTTGGTGACCTGCTGTTCCCAGGCTGGTGAGTGGGACCAGCCATTGCAGCAAGCAGCAGTGTCACTGTGGGATGACCACAGGCATCATTCAGAGGCCGGTGCACACGGGGATGTCGTCAGCGCAGATGCAAGTTGCTCAGAAATGCCAGAAGCCAGTAGGGTTTTCAGTGAGAAGCAGCCCCTCAGATTGCCTTGCAAACACTGGGCCTGCATTCGTATTTGCTTTGCATTTTATTACAAAAGTCTGCCGCAGCACAATGGGACGCCTAATGTGGAACATCACATTAACAATATTTCATATTTATGTAGCACTCTTCATCTCCAAGGGTCCCTGAGAGCTTTACAAGCTACATACATGACATACCAATGAAGCTGAGCCATAATTCTTCTAATTAGCATCAGCACATGGCACAACAGAAGATGTTACCGGTCACTCCTCTCTTCCTATGGCAAGAGCTCCGTGATATTTCATAGAAGGATGTTGCAGAAGGACATTCCATTTTAAGGACTCCTAAAAAAACAAGATCTCCTAACCAGCCAGGTGCTGGTGAGGTTACAGAAAAACTAGTGACCAGCTGCAGTTCAGCACACAACATCATCACTCTCTTTTTTAACATTAATAAGTTAATTTCTTTAGCAAAAAGGAAGAGCAGGCTATTTAACACACACATCCTCTGGAGATCAATGCTAACATCTATGCGTATGTGTGCAACCCATCAGCCAGTAAAACTAATTACAAAAATCAATTTCAGATACTTTTCTGAGCCTTTCATTCCTCAATATACTCCTAATTGATTTTTGTCGGAGACTAGAAAGCCTAATTATTATTTTTATTATCACAAAGGAATGCAAGGGGGGGTGGGCAGTGGCCAGTGCTTAAGTGGCTCACCAATGCCTTCTACACAAAAAAAAAAGAGAAAAAAGAAAAAAAAAAGGCATTTTATTCACAGTTTTGCCACCTGCTGGAAAGATGGAAAAGCCTTTGAAAAGGTGACAAAGCACAAGAGAAAAGCTGGCAGGAGACAGTACAGGGCAGAAGAGAAATGTGACAGGATTGTGAAATACACAATGTGAGAAGGTTGTACCTATTTTTAGGCGGACAGGGATGATCAAGTGTAAAAGCAGTACATTTCCATGAACGATATACAGATCCTTTCATCCAAAAAGGTCAGCAGTGCCCTCATAGAGAGATGGCTCTGACCATGTCTATATCAGAGATGGGGAAAGAGGTTAAGAACCAGACCCAATGTCCAGTCTGTCTTTCTACAAACTTCAAAGCTCCAGATCAGTCGCTAAGGGACTTGCCAAAGCTTGTCTACTGAGCCAGCAGCAGTCTTCAGCATGCAGCCATTCAGGACATGAAAAGAAATGAATTTTTGCGGCATTATGTCTTACACACACACACACAAGCACCTAACACACATCCGCAAAGCCCACTTGCCTAGCTGAAAAGCAAAGAAAAGCAAAACATGTAGCAACATTCAAAGAAATGGAATTTTTCCATTTTCTACTGTACTTAAGAGGACACATTTAACGAATGGCTGAGCATTGAAGGTGGGGAGGAATGCCACGCTTTATCTTCCCAGGTCTATGCAAGACTCTATTGAGAGTGATAAAGCCTTCGAAAGCCGCTCCCCTTTCAAACCCCTTCTCCACAGCTCCTCTGAAGCACGCTCCCGGCTGGTTGGCAGGGAGCGGGGTCGGAAGACTGGACACCGGCGCCAGCCCGGGTGCACAACCCATGCTTCTGCCCCATTAATTGCCGGCACATCCTCCCACAGCCCCAGGCCCTGGGGACAGCAGCAGAGCAGCAGGCCCAGGTGGACACCCGACAGCAACACCAGCAGCAAA
The DNA here is from genome assembly GCF_000699245.1 of Pterocles gutturalis. Lineage (NCBI taxonomy): Eukaryota > Metazoa > Chordata > Aves > Pterocliformes > Pteroclidae > Pterocles > Pterocles gutturalis. Next base: position 40,692 of record NW_010113305.1, on the reverse strand, counting down.
ACTACCCAATTAATTAATCCTCCAGAATAAGGGAAGGGGGGGGTCAAGGGGGGTTGATTTAAAATAAAAGAAAAAAAAAAAGAAAATAAAAAAATAAGGATGGAGTTGCTTGGCAACGGGAGGGCAGAAGCAGCTGTGCAGCAGGTCGGGCTGGTACCCGGGTGGTGAGCTGGCCCATTAGCGCCCTGCATCTCATGCATTTTGTGCCGGGGTCTCCTAGTAACAGCCTGCGCATGCCGGGCTGTTGCACACTTCCCTCCTCTCCTCCTGTTTCTCCCCATCACGCGAGGCATTGCTGTTTGCCCTAATTACACATTCTCTGCTGCTTCAAGCTGCCATTACTTCAGTCCCCAGAGGAGCCGCAAGAACTTTAAAAAGAATCTCCTCTAATAAGGGCTTTTAGTTTCAGATTCAGAGGAGCTCTGTGAGCTCAAAGATGCAAGGCAAGGTAGCAGCGGCAGAAGGAAAAGATGAAATAGGAGAAAAATTCAGCAGTTCACTGGCTCAGATTTTTCCAGGACCCTGAAACATATTTTTTCCCTTGGTTTTTTGGACGTTATCCTAGAGGGTGAACAATGAAGACAGCCCTATATGGGACACGGCACATATTTACACAATCTGGAGCACTGTATCAAAGATGTGCCCTTTGGGTACCCACGCTTTAGGCCAAGACTGAATTCCAGGCAAAATATGAGACAGGTGTATCAGGGACTAGAACTGATGGAAAAAAAATTAAGATGAATAGTCACCCCCCTTTCCAAATGCTAACATCTTAAACGGTTTTGCTCTATATTTTTGCTAATGAATATGGGGTTTTGCTTATTCAAACTATTTTAGTGCTGATGTTTTTCACCATTTGCTACTGAAAAATCAGAGAAAGACGATCAGAAAAAAAAATTTTGACTGGCAGAGACACCACAGGAATAAAACACAAGGGGAAAATAATATATGTTCTTTTCTGCTTTGTCAACAACAAAAACAGAAAAAGACCCAGGATGCTTTAATTCATTCAGATATCAGGTTTGATTTGGGGGTGGAGGTGGAAGGGAAACCATGTGCTTGGGCTTAAAAAATACACTGACAAGTCCTCCCAGTGAAGGCCGCCCTGGTGTCAGGACACTGCTACCCACACAGTGGCAGGCATGTGAGCCTTGAGGCGAGTTTCTGAGCCAGATCACATCCTCCCTGGTGCTTTGCTTTCTCCCTCTCCTGGAGCTGGAGGTGGCAGGCTGTGGCCAGCAGCGTGGGAACTCCTCATTGCTTCACGCTAAGCAAAGCTTGGTAAAAAGGTCTTGGCAATGCTGCTGGGCAAACCTTGGTGAACCAAGCAGCCCAGTCTCAAGAGCACAAGGCAGCGAGTAAAGAGAATTAATTTTACCGGCTAGGAAATTTCCTCATCTGGATTTTGGAAAAGGCACAGATGATTACCTGTCCTTAGCTCTAAGGGAGGTACAAGCACCGAGCTGGAAACCACCCAGGTCGTTCATGCTGCCAGATGAGTGTAACTAAAGGAGGACACACACATACTACAAAATTACATTGTTGGGTGATGCCACATCTTCAGGGAGAAAATATTAAGCAATAAAGAGGTTTTCTGTATGACACTCATTTCCTAATGCACATTCAAAGCCATACAAATCCCAGGAAAAGAACCACCTTTGGGATTCTATGGGTTTTGCAAAGAATTAACGATAAAATTGTATCACATGTACCACACTCATAAGAAAGGCAGTTTACAACTGATCATAGCTTAGTCCATTCAAGTTAATTTTTACCCAGATATTCACAGATAGAAGTCTTCCACTCAAAAACCATTTTCCATTACATATGCCAAGTTTTTAGCTAAACTTGTTACACTGAGGAAAGCTCTTTTCTCCCTGCCGCTCCCCAACACACATGCCACATTCTCCTAAAAAACAAGTATTTTGTTCAACTTCTTTTGCTCCAACTTCTAAAATAACAAACAGTAACCATACTGGAAAAAGACCAAATGTGGAAAATTTCACTCTGGAGAAAGAAAAGCTTTGCAAAGTTACAGGTGACCAACAAGAAGGTGTCCAAATGCAAGTTTATGCAAAATTAACCATAACACAGTTCCATGCAGTTACATATTGAACAAAAGTACATGCAGATGTGCATGCCTGTATTTTTGTAACATTCATTTCCAAGAACTAATACAAGCTTATAGTGCACTAATGATTGCTTATGGACATCATAAAAAGCTAGAATGACATTGCAAAATTATCCAACTAATCTATTAAGTTCTCTCTGTTGGTGGCAAAGGGTCCAGACGTACAGGAGGAAGCCTCTGAATGTGCACTGCCATACAGTGAGGACACCTTTCTCTCAGAACTCAGCTGGGGAGCAGCTTTTATCCTGAAACACATGCTTGTCATCGTTAGCTTAGCTAGCACTCATGCAAATGTTTTATCAGTGTTCAGTTTTTGCAGCCTCAGCTTTCAGTCCCTCCCAGGTTTTGAAGGCCAGACACCTTCAGGAACAAATCTGGCCAGTGCAGCGTCTGGGTGCCTATCTGCATATGGGGACTGCTGGGATTGCAAACTGGCCTGCAGAGTTAAAGGCTTTTAATTCTTATTAGCCTTCTTATCACATATAAAGCTGACCAATGGAAAGGTTCTGTTTCTGCAGTGACACAAAGGTTTTGGTCACCCTCAGAAACCTGTGTATAAAGCAGGTCTCATGCAGTATTTTGTCCTCCCCTTTCCAAAATGGTTGCACTAGTCTTTAAACTGCCCCCACTTGACATCCTTGTCCTCATGCATTTCAATCTACTGCAGCACATTACCAATCACTGCTTGACATGTGGTAACCAACTGGCTTTTGAGAGTGATGCCAGACAGAAGTTTTCTGAAGACACAAATACGTGTTCTCCTAAACTCCAGCAAAACAGAAAGAGGCAATTTTTAAAAAATGAAATCCACCCTGCATTCTCTGCATCATAAACTTGCCCTATGGCTATCATGAAGAACATTTTTTCCATCATTATTCCTAGTGCTAATGCAGGCCTGGCTGGCCTCCCTGCCCACAGCTGGTCTGTGCTATATGGTGGGCATCACCTACGCCATGATGCCCATGATTTCATTTGGGACCGGACCCCCTTTGGCAGAACTCTGGACACCTCTGCTGTATTTAGGTCAGCCTCCATGAAGCCCTACAGTTCCTCCACTCCTGCTTGCAAGTTGCTGCTGCTGGTATGTGGGTATGCAGGACTGTGTCCACATGTGGTGTGAAAGGCGGGCTCTGGACTAGAGGAGTCCATCCAGGCTCCTGGCTGCTTGCTCAGATGTGACTCAGACTCAAACACCCACATTGTGCTTTGGAAGAGTCTAAGCTGGCACTTACTTCTGAGATGACAGATAGCATGCTTGGCTTTTCCTGCCCACAGCACTTCAGCTCTCCCAGCCTGCTCACGCCCTTCTCATCCAGAAAGCCCACCTTAGCCTAAACCAGCATCTTTGAGCACACATCTCTGATTCACGCCTGGTGTGAGCTCAAATACTGCAGAAGTGCCAGTGCTTTGGACAAATGGACAGGAAAATCATAGCTTATCATTGTTAACTTGCCATTTGTATCCAGTGTGGGACAGCAGCAACACATAGGGCAATTGGCAGAAGACAAGTTGAGGGTTTCTTCTTCAAGACTTCCTCTGTGATCCCTATCGTTCGCCCCCTTGCTAGGTGCCTCACTGGGGCTCAGGGGTGGATGTGTATAAAGAAAACACTGGATGACAAACTAGAGATGGCTGCTCCGTGCCTTACTGAGGCAGTCTGCCATAACACTTGGAGGCGTCTGCACTCTCCCTCCTGCAGCTGCTGAACAGACAGCACACATCACTTTCTAGGTCTCACTTCTGCCAAAAATCATCTCACATGGCATACAAACAAACAAACAAACAAGATGTATTTAAATTTTCAAACCCAAACAGTAAGACTGTCCTGTGCTATTGATTTGGCAAATGATGGAGCAGAAACACAGGACTAAGAATTCAGGTATTGGCAAGTAAGCAATGGATGAACACCACCAGTGTTTTAAATGGCAAGGACTGCTTCTGGCAGGGCCTGTCCTCCTGCCGCCTGGGAGGTTCACAAAGCTTGTTTCCTCAGCCTAAGCGCTTACTGCAATAATGAAGTGAGGCTATGGCCCTCCACAGTAAAATCACAACACTCCCCTCCAAACTTGCCAAATGGCTACAAGGCTTCAACACCAGAAAGTTTTAAAGAGCTCATGATCATGCTGGGCTTATTTTAATCAGCTTTGATAAACCCTTATTATGTCTTTACCCAAAAAACCCCAACTCCACAACAGAACACATCTTTCCAATTTGGCAGTGCAACTATACCCCAAAACAAATGCAGTCCTGAATGAAGGTCTTCCTCACACACCCCTCCTCCCTCAATTCCCTTGCTCTCGTTTCCAGTGGCATTCACCTGTTGCTTCAGATGCTGCCATAGGAGCTTCAGCATCCTCCGTGTTGCACCACGTCCCCTCGCTGGGTTGCAGCCCTGCACACAGAGCTGGGGACTTGCTACGAAGCCATGGGTACAACAAAAAATCTTGGGGTTTGGCTTTCATTTCTCCTATGCTACCTACGCTGTTGTCCCAAATGCTTTTCTCTTAAGTCATTATTCAAAATCTTGCATCCTGCAGAATTGGTGCTGTGCTTGGCTATTTGCTTTTTCTTCCTCTTCATTGGCTTTCTGTTCATGAGTGCTACCCCACTAACACAATACAGCAATGCAGCTTCCCATTCATGTGGTATCACTGACCCAGATAATTTTTATTTTCTCTATTATTCCTTTACTTCGCATTAATCTTCTTTATCTATTGTCCAGCCTGTTCTCCTCAGTTTGGTCTTTTCCGATCATTTCCAAATTCTGGACATTTCCACTTCTGTCTCCAACACTTGGGGAAATCTCTCCTCTGTTGTCTTAAATCTCGCTTCAAAAACCTTCCTGTTCATTAATGCTCTTTCTAATACTGTTGTGTCTCTCGTCTTTTTGTTGCAAATGTAGTAATTTGTTCTCCTGCAGGGTAGATTTGTTTGTTTTAGTTACTCTCACCCAGCACTTTGGATCCAAGAACTGTATAATTTAAAATAAGATGTCCTGACAATGTGAAACAAACTCCACTTGAATAAGCACTATCTTAAGATCACATGTAGACTCCTAATATCTATTTACATGGGTATTTCCGACTTGTTTTAGGTTTTAGAAACCTAAATATAGATATGAGGTGCCCAACTGCTGTTTTTCAGACTTGAGCTTAGGCTGTATCAGACCTTGGTTTTAGATGGATAAAGAAAAAACCTTCTGATACTCATAAAATGCAAACCCCAGCAGAACTCCCCAAGGGTGATTTTTTTTATCATCATACCCAATCTTAAGGATTTCCTGGTCAGTTTATATTTGATGTTTTATCTCTGGCTAGAAAGTACCCACGCCACCTGACACCTTCCCCTGTACATTACTGCAAGGAAGGCTGATATGAATGGTTTTGTCAGGAGATAGAAATCTCCTCCAGAGGTCTTTCATCTGGGAGACACAGCAACACCCCATGACTAATCTTTCCATAGGCCAGCTCACCCTTAGTCGTATTTGCATCCAGACACTCGCCAGCAATATCCTGTTTTCTAATTTAGGAAGTACTGATGACTATACATGTTTTGTGTCTCATTCTAATTCCTTCCCTGTCCACCCTCCATTACACTAGCAATTCATCTCCATGCATGTGTGAAGGCTGGCCGAAAATTTCTGTCTCTCAAAGGAGACAAAATGTCATTGTTTGCACTGATGTCTGCTCCATGAACAAGTGTGAGAGAATGTGCTAGTCCTGGTGGCTCCTTCTTTATAAGTTTTTACATTGGCAGCATGGTCTTTCCAAACCTACAGCTCACCTTTTCCTCCTGTTTACAGGCCCAGCTGCTATTTCTCCCGAGTGGCTTCTTTGCTGCCCTCTGACAGTCAGTCCGACCACTGCTCTTGGCTCCTTTACACACTCTTCACTTCAGATGCCTCAGCTTACTTTGAATTCAGTCAAATATTTTCACTTCCCTTTCCACCCAGACAATGTTTTTCCCTTTCCCTTCCAGATTAAATTCTCTCCCACAGAGAGGATTTTTTTTCCCTCTCCAAAGGTCATCCAGAAGGTGGTTTCATAACGAGTTCAACCATTGATGGGCTGTCCTGTTCTCTTATGGACAAGATGCAGGAGGGTAACAAGAGAAGCTTGTACAGTACCAAGTGCAATGTGGGGTCTGACTGCCTCTGGGCTCCGCAGCGAAGTAAACCCCGAAGAGAAGATCATCTCCAATCTAGCAAGCTGCTATCAGTCTACATTGCCTCCAGCCCAGTCTGGCTCATCACGCAGCAGAGAGGAACTCCAGCCAGCATCTGTCTGGCCCGCCTTACATACGAATGAAAGGAATGCAATCCTTCCGCCGCCTTCCACCTCCCAGCTCCCCAGCCCATGGTTTTCTTGTTTTCATGCACTGCAGTAAATCCCTTTGATCCAGCAACTGGACTTTGCACGTGCAAGTTGGGTGACCAGCCCACATCTGCCTCCCCGCCTGTGAACCTCCCACTGAGAGCTCTTTGACTCTCAGGGCACTCGCACCCTTTCACACAGCGCCCACACTGGCAGACTGCTCTTGCATGACATACTAACAAGCTACCAGCCAAAGGAAAATATCTCGCAATCATTTCAGACCCTCTGGCTCAGCCACTGACTAAGCCAAGTGGCTCCAACCCAACTGGCATCACCCCTGACAAAGCCAAGTGCCTCCCAGCCATTGGCACTGCTGGGTGCATTCGCAACCCACAGCACACTCAGCTCACGGTATGAAGAAAACAAAGCACTGATGGAGAAAAGGGCTCCTCCTCCCTAGCCCTGAAGGCATGCATGGGAAAGAAGGCAGCCCTGCCATTTATAATTCAGTCCCAAATTTCCATAGCTATTCCTCTCTGTCCCTCTCTTTGACCAGAGGCAGGAGGTCCCTGCAGGGAAACCCCGCTTGCAGAGGTCTGCATGAACAGATTTAATGTCTTGATTGTACCAGCTGTGATTTAAGGCATGCAACAGTCAGTGATTTTTAAGGGAACAGAGCACTTAAGCAGGATGAAGGGGGTCTGAATGACTTTGTGTTTTGGACTCAAATAAGCTAGTTAGATAAACCTATCACAGCCCTCCCCTCGATTCACTCAGATTGCTCCAAAGATGTAAATGTTCAAAAGTATTTAGACAACCTGCTTTCCACAGGGAAAAATGGGAGCCTACCTGCTCCCAGGTTCTGCATCAAAGATGTATTTTAACAAAAAGGTTTTATCCAGTCCTCATTGCAAAATGAAACCATGCTTTCTACACAGCTCTGCACAGCTGGGATGTGGTCAGGTGCAGGGTGCTTATGTGGCTGCAAAGACAGGAGAGCTTCTCATCCAGGTTTGTATTTTCCCTTGTGTCTTGTCTTCCTGCTTTCCTAACAACCTATGCTATCTGCTTAGGACTTGGTGGATGGAAACAGGAACACTCCCATAAACTAGTAAACGGTTTGGGGGCTGGTTAAACCACTGGTGGTTTAAATGGCAAGATCAGAGGGGTAGCTGAACCCACTATGTGAGGGGCTGGGAGTGGGAGGTGTGGGCACTGACCCAGTCAGCTGCAGTCTCATCATCTGACACAGGTCTTCCTCATCTGTCAGCAAAGGTGGACTTGCCTTTCTCACCATGTTGAGCACTGCTGTGGATGGGCAGACATACACATCAATGGCACTATGTACAGTCTAAGGCTATTCAACAGAAGCATCACAGGGCCACTGAGAAATGTTTCTTGTCACGGATTAATTGTAAAACATAAGATTTCACATGCTGACGTTACCGAGGGGAAAGGTTTTGACCTCACACACGAAATTCAACCAGACCTAAGGCTGGGTTCAAAAGCATGCAAAATCTTTCAGGATTTTGACTCCAAAGGGTAGAGGTGTTGAAAGAGTAGTGGTTTTTGCAAGTGCTCTCTCAGGACTCCTTGTCCACACCCACACCTACTGGGTGACAAAGCCTGAAAAACTCCACCAGTTCACCCTTTCTAGGCGATTGCTGACTCCAGGAAGAGCCGTATAAGACCCATCACTTCCAGCTTGAGGAGGAGCACACAGGCCACATCTGAACAGACAAGACCACCACGTCAAGGGCTCCAACACTCTCCATTTTTGTCTTCATGGGAGCCCTGTAGCCTGCTGCAAGGCTTTGGCTAGGACATCCCCTGGACAGCCATGGCAGGGGCCAGCCTCACAGCAGCACCGGCACTATAAGGAGCCTCCTGACCATGTTGCTGCAGATTTTAAAACGATTGCACTACTTTCACTGGCTTTCAAATCACTGGATCACAAGTGAGGTCACTTCTGGCAGGGTGGCCATCCCCAGTAAAAGCACTAGAAAGCCCATATAAAAAGATCAAAACCAATGCCTTTTATGTCTTAATATGATTTATACTTCAGACCATGTAACTTTTACAGGGCTGCCTAGCATTTGATGGATGCAGCTTTTGTAGCAACCCACACATTTGTTTGATTTACTGCACTGGTCCAACATGTTATTTTCCACCCTGCAAGAACAACCTCGCTTCTAGGAATCTGCCTGCATGATAAGATCATGAATTAAATGTGCAGTTATCGTAAGAGACCACACATTTTACAGTAAAATTGAGAAAACTGATTACAGCAATCCCTCTGGAAACAAGAATAATCACATGATAAAACAGTGCTAATGGGAATTTATCATCTCTCATCACATGTGAAGCCTAGAACAAAGCAACAACACGAGCAAACTGCACAGCTATTACTGCCAGTGAATGCCAGCCAAAAAGCTACTGGGGACTATTAACAAATCACAGGAGAGTGGGGATCCTGAACAGCCAAACCTAAACCAACTCTGTATGCTTCAAGAAGCTTACACAGTGGAGCTTATATACATTATTATATATATATATTACCCAAAATAACAGCCTGACATCTTTCCATACATCTTATTCCCTCTCTACCTACACCACTCCACTCAAACTCCACAACATTCTTTCATTTGTTCTCACTGTATTTTATCACTGGAGAAGTCTAAGGTTGTGAGTATCTCAAAAGTACGTGCATCTGTGTACCTACACATCTGCATCTACATACATGCTGTCTCACACATGCATTATTCCTAAACAGTATATCTCATATCTGAAATACATTTTTCTCTTTCCTCCATACAAAAGGCAACAAAAACCTACCCATGCTATTTTCTATTTGAAGCAATTAACGCTTGACTAAAATTAACATTTTAAAAGTTGTCTTGGTGAAGTGAGTGCCAAAACCCCAAACTGGCATGTCCACAGTTTTAATATGAATAGAACATCTACATCCTTTAGGTATCCCTTAAATTACCCCGCATCAAGCCCCCTAAGACACATGAAACCCCACCAAGTTAATGGCAGATGGTGAACTGCTCCATTCTATTGAATAATGGGTGCATTTGCTGGCCTACTGTATTTTTTCACTGCCCTGTTTCATAGCTAGAAGCTTGGACTTTCAGAAGCTATTTTTGTTCTTTTCTAAATGAGAATAAAGAGATGGTTACGGTTTGGTGGTGGGAGGACAAGATGAGAGAAGTGTCCTACACAAGTACCTGTATGAGTCCTCTGGTGAGCCTTTAAGTGGGAGCTCTTTGTATAAACCTTCCGGCACCCATTAAATTGACAGCGATGAACCCTCTTCTTGTTTTCTGGGGATGTTTCTGCCCCTGTACCTCCTTGTTCACTGTCACTTTGCCCACTTTTTATCGTCCCTGCAGTTGCTGTTGCTACACCCACTTTCACCGAGCTGAGTGAAGTTTTCTTGGCCACCAATTTCAATGTCACCGTGCCATCCACTGCTGAGAGAGTTTGTGAGGTTTTTACAAGGTGGCGGCTGAGCTCCGGAGAGGAAGGGGGAGTTAATGAGGTTACTGCATTGAGCTGGGCCTGGTTGACAGCTGTGTAGCCTTCTGTGGGAGAGCGGGTTGACTGCAAGCTGAGGCATGTCTCAGACAGCAGCTTGTCCCGTGAGAGGATAATGTCCATGTTGGCGCTTTTGTCACATGTACTTGTTTCCACTGGTAAAAGGATGGGGTCGAGCCGTTGGATATTGTCCTCTGCATCTGGGGCTGAGGAGGCATGAATGAAGCAGTCCAAATCCTCACCCAAGGTCTCAGAGATCTTCCGCGGTTCCGTCTGAAGGTATCGCTCCAACTCCAGGCATGTCTGCAGGAGGGGAAAGGAGAGGGGAGGGAGAGAAACCACTGTTAGAGAGAGATTACAGCATAGTTCCCACCTCAGGGAGACCAATGTGGTCAGGAGCCGTTCAGAGACAGCACTCATGCACACTAGCACCTTCTTGCGAGACAGTCACATTTTGGGAGACATGAGGATTTGGCACTTTCTTGATGCTGCTCTGAGACAGAATGTGGGCATATCCACATAGGGTAGCAGATACTATGGCAGAAACAAAGATATGACAACCAGAAAGCATCCACTACATTTTCATGAAAGTCTGTACATTGTCCCAGGAGTACCAGGCCCTTCCCAATTTTAAGTGTAATCTGGCCAACAGTCACTTCCAATCGAAACTATCCTAATGGCCCCATTGCCTGGCCAAGTACAAACAAAACATCACCTCTCCAAAGAACTGCTTCCTCTTCCTTCATAAACATCAAATTTCACTCCAAATTTAACTCAGCGTAGTTGGCTGGGGCCCAATCTGTTCCTAAAACAGCACAGTTCGGAAGCACAGCATTGTAAGATAGGAGACAGAGGAAAACTTCCAGTGATATCACAGCTTGTTAAAAGGGCCGGATAGAAGGAAAGATGCAACAGGAAAAAGGGACCTACTGTCAGTTTTAGAGAGGTTTTGGCACTTCTGGTCAAATGGGGCTTCCTGTGTAAAGGACACCAGACTTGCACACAAACACACAAATCCACCTTATCAAAAAGTAGGTGAAGATGCAAAGAGGCTGCCACATAAAACCATGCGCCTGCACCTCCACAGCTGCAACCATCAGCACGAGGATGGGGGGAGCCTCCTGCCTGAATGTACCTTATTATGAAGCGCCCTGAGCTAGCCCAAATAAAGCGTCCAGGCACCCTTGTGCTGCCTAGTGTTCTCCATAACCAACTTTATAAACTTTTATTGTTTATAGAAAACCATTTGCTGTAGTTTGAGGAGCTTTTAACGGAGTTTATTAGTGCTGTTTTTCATTTCTCACTGCCTGAAAGGCTAGCTGGTTTAATACCACCACTGTGAACTTACAGGACTTGGAGAAGAGACTAACTAACACTTTTTAGAAACCTCTAAAAACTACTCCTCAGAGAACACTTCTAGAGATATTAAGAAAGGGATTTTAGGTAAAAATTTTCAGCCTTTGGGAGCTGGCAACCCAACTACGCCTCAAACTGGAGAGTCCAGCATCTGATCAAGAAACAAAAGCTTCATATGAGCAGAAGAGAGACAGAGGCTCCTGCCTTCTGGGTACAAAGGTCCCATCAACAGGATTGTGAAGAGGCCCCACTCACAGCTCTCCAAGAGCTACCATGTAACGCAAAATTACTACTTTCAGTGTACCCAGGAAGCAGCACTGCTGGTTGCAGATATTAAATGCTGGCATAACTTTCAGAGTTCAGAAATGAATTTGTCAGACAGTTATCTGTTGTTTCTTTTTAAATAATAGCTGATTACAGACCTGAGCTGTAGAGATGGACTTGGACAAAAAGCAATAAAATGGCAACATCAGTGTGTAGGTTATTTTCAGAGGCATGACACTGTATACACAATGTGTCTACACACAGGACTGGAGATGGGACACTTGCCAGTTACTACTCTTGCTTTAAGCAACCTTTCCATTTTCTTTCTAAAGTGCATTTCTGGGACAGTGAGGAATGGTTTTAGCTGGGGATCTGGTCTCTCCCTAGATGAATCCTAACAGGTTTGGGGGGCTGCTTTTCAAATGAGCCCCACAGTCTTTCAGGAATAACCCCCCTCACCAAAAGAGGCAATGCTTTTGAATTCATTAATTTGGGCTTTCTGGCCCACTTAGCCTTCACCCAGTGAGGCACAAACGGGTTTAGGGGCTGAATAAATAAAGGGCCTCCAAGCGAAAGAGCGAGCATAATCACAAATTAGGAATGGAAAGGAGGGGGGGGGGAGAAAAAGACAGGGACTCAAGGCCATTAAATCTGATGACAGTGACATGACATTTCAATTGCTGTGGGATCATAAAGCTGTGTGCCAGCTCCGGGCTGCCTGTGGAGGGGAGGCGAGCAGGAGGTGCTGCTCCTTTAAGGCATCACTACCCCATGACAACAATAGTGGGCCTGACAGTTTTTTCCAGCTTCACCATTAATTTTCCATAAAGAGCAGTTTCTCGATGAGCCCTTTTCAGGCAAAGCCTGATGCTTCAGAAACCTGTAATTATTCCTGGCTCCCCCCTCCTGCAGCCATTGCACCTGTGCCATTTCAAGACACCAGCTGGTCATGTCTTGCCTTCTGCCTCTGAAATCCAAAACCAGTGGATCAAGCCCATCTCCCCATAGAGGGGGGAAAAAACCAACTCAAAGAAACAATATAATGCAGTCCCTCCCTCTCACCCCCCTCAGCCTCTCCACCAAGTCAACAGGGGAGAAAAGCCTAGCAACACTGAGCCAGAAAAGCCCTCCACCTAATCTGCATGGCAGACAAAGCCTGGCAAGGGGTTACGGCCACAGCCCCTCCTTTACCCCCCACCAGAGCCCTACCTGCTGCTGCATTTGCCAGAGAAGGCAATTGCCAGTAGAAACAAAGCCTCTTTCGCCTTATGCACTTCCCAGCTTCTGCCAAGTACCTTACGCGACCTTCTCTCCTTCTGGCCCAAATCACCCAGGGAGTGGTGAGGGTTTTGAAACCGGCCTGCTTTCTTCACTCCTGCCCCAGAAAGACAATTTTTAGGCCAACTAAGCCCACCTCCTTGTCTAGAGCTCTGACCTGGAGAAACCAGTCAGGCTGAGACCACCAAGGTCGCCACTCCAGCCCACTGGACCATCAGGAGGTGTAAGAGAGTTCTTTGGTCTCCATTCCCACAAGGTCATTAGCCAGTGAGCGCATCAAAGACTACCAATTCTTTGTGAGAGCAGCAGGATATTGACCACTATTCAGAGAGCAATGAACCCAAACTGCTGGACTCAGATGATGGTGAACCCTTGTAGATCTCCCACTTCCACTACCAGCCTGGTAGGAAAATGGTCCAAGGATACCTATGACAGGAGCAAGCTGCTCTCACCATGCTCTTGTCATAGTTTTTTTGGATGTCCAGCTTCTCCTTAACCACTCACACAAGAGAGGGGGAGCTTTGTGTAATGGAGGTAATACACGTCACATGCGACATTAAGTCTGACTATCCTTTCATGGCTAATTTGCAAGCAACTTGGCAGGTATTACACTTTCTTACCCAGTGCCTGTAGGATTTACAGGAATAAAGACTCTAAAAATTGCAATAGGAAGATGGCTGACTTCAGGAACACAAAAAGAAGATCCATAAGCTTGCTGTTTGCTGTCAAGCCAGTTTTGCAGGCTAGGGATAAAAAGTGACCCACTACTCCAACCTATCTGCCCTGATTAACAAGGGTCATTCTCCTTGCACCTTGCTCCTCAATTTAGCCAATTAAAAGAAATGATGATTCATGGCTGGCAAATAATAGGATGTGACCTTGTGAGACCCCATGTACTTGCAGAAAGCCAGCTAGAAAAGGATGGCACTCTGGCATGGGGACAATCCCAACAAGGCCTCAGTCTGATTTTTCGATTTTGTACACAATTGCAAAAAGGCTTACTTTCCCAGCAGAGGCACATTTCCAACACATGCAAGAAATGCTGTGTGTTTCCTGCCTACACACTGGTAACTCGTAACACCTCTTTACTCCTCACATTATGCTACATCTCAGTCCTCTTGGACACATACAGCAGCAGAATACACATAAACTGCACACCAGGACACTTCCACGTGCAGCACCAGATCCTTCAGACAGCACAAGACAGCCACTGTAGTGCTGTCCTATGCCTGATAACAACCTGCTTCTTGTTAGTCCTTTCAGAGTTTGCAGTAGCACTGATCCAGGGAAATTCAGTTTTCAGTACTGGCAACTCAGAACGGTATGACTTCTAATCTACCTGTATTCTTACCTCTGGAGCTCATCTAAAGCTCATCTACCGAAAGTAGAGATTATTTACCAAACACATTTAGTATGCTCACCACTATGAAATATAATGCAAGAGAAATGCAGCGTGTGCCTCTGATAGTAGAGATGTGCCATGTGTACCATTTTCAGCAGAGCTTAGCACTCACCTAATTCTGCAGCCAGTAGAAATCAAGTTAGTTTTGCTACTAACTCCAACAACAACAAGACAAACCTTAGACTTTCCAATCCCTCCCAGACTTGCAGATACTCGGTTTGGCTCAGATAGCGTAAGTTTTAGGGTGCTTGTCATCTGTCCAGGTTAAAGTGCAACCCAGAACATTCAAAATCCAGATATGACAGAGTTGGAGTCACCACTCACGATGCTGATGTTTGACTTCATCACTCTCCCCCAGAGAGCAACCAGCAGGAAGGCTCTAGCTGGGACCACCACCGTCATCAGTGCACCAAGCCTCAAGGCACTGTATGTACCCGATGTCTCTGTCCCCTCTTTAGAGAAAGATGGTGGAAAGACATGCCCATAGGCCAGGGGCCTCTCAGGGACACAAGCTTGGTATCAGGTCCGGACTGCTCTGGAAAATCTAATTCCAACTGACGGTCCAAAAAGAACTCTCAGTTCCCAGGGCATAATTCTCAACTTGCTCCAATGAATTGCAAAGAACTGGTTTTGACTGGCAGACATGTTGTGTATCAGAATTTTACCCATACATATAGGCTCTTGAAAAATCACAGGTCACTTCAGAAGCACCTGCCTACGTTGTGAAACCTTTACAGCACTCAAACTCCTGGGTGTTTTGCATAGCTAAAGATAGGGCAATATGGCAACAGTAAAGTTCTGTCAAGGGTAAAACAAAGCTCATACACTTATAACAATTTGAGGGTGGAAAGTCAGGGAAGACACCTTATCAACGTGTTCACTGGGTTCCTCTGTTTTATTAATGGTGAAGTATTTTATAACATCTTGATTCTGAATTTTTCTAGCAGATCATGGGAAGTTTTTATCTCGAAGTGCTAGTTACTTCTAAGTGCCATTTTACTGCAGATATAATTGGACATCAAGCACCAATCTTGGAAGTTATCCAAAACCTAATTAAGAAGTTAGATACTTAGATCCGGCTGTGACAGAGAATGAAAATGTCAAACATAGTTGACAAGCAGGTTTGATCCACCAGCTCTGTTTACAATACTTGAAAGGATTCTCTTTGCAACACAATTTATATGAGCCAAGCAGAACTATACATGCAACAGTGAAGGTCAAATTCCAACCTCCATCATGGCCCCATTGCTTTCTACTAGCACGTAAAAAAGGGGCCTCATCTCTAACTTTAAGTAATTCTGAACGCCTCCAGACTGCAAAGGAAGAGAAAGCACCCTGAACCTGAAGGCAACCCAAACCAATAATTCTAAGGTCAGCGCCACTGCAGTTCACTCAAGCTCAGAGCAAACAGTGGCACCAAGTTCAGTGCCCAGTGTCAGTATTTTCTTCTTCAGCAGAACAGCGAAAGCTTTGAGCTACGGTGGCACTTGCATTGCTGATGCCAGAGGCAGATACTGAACTGGATGTTGTGGGGCAGCCCTGAAGTTAAGAGGAATAAGAGGTTCAAAACTCACCTGCCTTCCCTGAAATGCCATGCTGTTTTTGTCCTTAACCCTAAAACAAGGTTTAAAAGATGCATCTTCTTCCTACTGACAAAATCCTTCATTACTTCCTAAACAACAACAAAACCCAATACTCTCACCCATCTATTCCAAGATTGTCATCTGTTCCCACCCAGCTGCCAAAACCTCCAGCTTTTCCCCTTGGCAACCTCTATGGGGCAGTTGCTACTTGTCAAAAAGCTGCAGCACATCAGAGGCTTAACATTTGGGACAGCATAAAAGAAACAGAATTTTAGTATTAAAATAAGTAGTTTTGCAAAATACACTTGGGAAAATGGGAAAACCGCAATCTGAAATTAATGAACAGCAAGTTTAAGGCAATAGCAAACAATTTCTACTGCAAAGGATATAATACAAAACTCCCGATGAGTTATACAATTCATTGAAAAGTTATACAGTTCATTGAAAAAAACAAAAAGCTAAAACCACTACATTTCAGGTACAACAATAAGACACTTAATGACAGCTAACTCACGGTAAATAGCTGCATGCGTGTTCTTAATCCCTCGTATATATGAAGCAAATCAAGTTAACTGTACGCTCAACAAACAGAGTTTTGCCAAGACCAAAAAGCAGGCACACGCATAGTCAGCAAAGATCATTTGATATGCAAAGAATTTTTTTCCTGTGGTAACTTCACCATAAGCCTGAGCTGTCAGGCTAGTCCTCCCTAACACCAGCTGAATGGGTCTCACCAGCCACCAAGTCTATTAACTCTTGACTACGCCACACAGGGCTCAAGCTTCTGTTTGCAAATTTCTTCAATATAATAATGGCCTGTGCCCATTTTCCCTCTTGGTCTCAGCCCAAAGAATGAACCTCTAAGGAAATGTATTTAGCCAAACCAGACGATTCACTGTTATTCATGCACAACAGCACTCTCAGCCAACACTCTCCTACCACGACCCAGACAGCTTTTTCCCTGGATGTTCTTCTCCGTGGCATTTTTCTTCAGAGCATAAAAGGTGCTGAAATCAGAAGCCTCAACCACATTCAGGGAAGATACATTTTAATGTAAAAAGTTCTGTGTATGTAGTTGAAGGGCAGAATCATGACCTTCACATAAACACAACCCATCTTCCTGTTGCTCTGGGGCATTACGTAACCAGCATTATCAAAGACTTTAACCAGCCTCTAAAGCACAAAGGATCAAAACCAATTTTGCCATAAATTAGCAATTTTCACCACCAGATATGGGTGGTAAAACAAATGTCACAAACAGAAAAAAAAGTCTGAACCTATAACTCTAACCAAGGAGTCACAATAAAGATTTCTTCCCAAAATTAGTGATAATGAAATAGATCTTACCGAACAAATATTATTTTAAATGGACAAGCCAAATTTGTTCACTAAAATACTGTGGTATTTGGGCTCTAAGCACTGAGAATTTCAGTGTAGTGTTGCAAGATAGTGAACAAAGGACTGCAGCTAAGTGTGGCTGAATTTGATAGGCATCTAGATTAAAAGAAAAAAAAAAAAAAGGATGAAAGAAATCTGCAAACACTGAACCAGGGCTTTGGAGGGCTTTTGTTGGTTTTTGGCTGTTTAATAAAGATAGAAAAAATATCTGCAACCAGTCACAACAACAAAAAATAGCATCAATGTCAGCAAAGGATTAAGGATAGCCAAATCAAAAATTCAAAGTGCAAGCAACCCATTGTGCTAGTATCAAAATATGATAAAACCCATGTGTGCGTGTACACCAGCACACGTGCTGCATGCTGCCATGCAATCCATACGGCAAGTAGCCATACAATGACCATTTGAGAAATGCCATATATGTAACTTATGTTTCAAAATCTTTCTGAAGAGATCATTTATTTCTATAACAACCTTAGATGGCTTTGAGTGAGCTGGCTAGTGGCCCTCACTGCAAATTTTTCCCCAAATTTCTTGAAGTGTGTATTTAACCTGTTGCCGGCCAGTTTGGAAGCAGCTTTAATTTAGCATTATAAACAGCAAAAAGGCACAATTAGCTCCTTGAATTGCCAGTCCTAGCTCCCACTGAAATCAAAGGCTCAGGTTCAAAGCATGCCCCAGAGTGTGGTAAACTTCTCACAGGAAACGGATATGCAAGAGCAAATGCTGACGGCTGTGGAACATAAAAAGCACAGCAATATTTTAGGTCTTGATCCTCAATTAAGATGCATCCTTACAAAGTATTGCAGTGGGGTTACACAGCAGAATTGGATTCTTTGTAATTACTCTGGATAGGATCATGAATGAAAAAATGTACTCTTCAGAGATGTTTCATTAACATCCAGAGATAGTTTAACATTTCCTCCTCAGCAGCTGACACAAACGTATACACCAGTTGTGTTCTCAGGCTCTTGGGCAACAGCATATTTGTAAGCACCATTCTTCACAATTAGCTTATTAATAAAACCTGGAGAGGAAAAGTGATCAATATGCTCAATAGATGCTACATTTCTTAAGAGTCCTGGGTTGCAAGTCACTTCTTCTACTCTGACCTAAAAACATATTAAACAAGAGGATGCATAACACTGAATTCCTAACCCAAAAACATGCACTTCCTCATCTAGATTTTGCCTGTTCAACATTTTTGCGTTGGGACTACTGTATCTGCCCTGTACACGATGCCCATTCATTATCACATCTCATGGCTCAAAAAACCTTTTGTATGGTCCCTTTTGTATTATTTTTGTCTGTGGGGAGGAAGAGGTGGGGGGACCTGTCTGGGAAACAGGAAGCAGGAGGAAGGAGGGGAATGTGTTGTTGAGTAAGGTCAGAACTAAAAAGAATAAAAGAGCATTTATACCATTTCTAAATGATAATAAACATATAGGACCAAAGCCTGCCTCCAGCCACGCAGAGAGCAGTTGGCTGCTTGGCTGAAGTTTAAACTTTAACATGAGCACAGCAACTGTCCAAGCACATTTACAAAAAGCCATTCGCTGCTTTTTTCTTTGATTTTTTTTTTTTAATAATTTGGGCAATTTGTTATCTTACAAGAGCAAGAAGATGCATGTGCTACTGTGATAAATATGCCAGTCTGGGCAAGGAAAAGAGAAGACAACAGATTTGAGTTTCACCGTCCCACTGACAAAAAATACTCTGATGAGAAACAAAGCAATGGGAAGCACAACCGGATTCTCAGCTGGGGTAAATCAGCACAGAGCAGTCCTGATTTCATGGTTCCTGTTTACATCAGCTGAGGACCTTGCCAACACTCAAACTCCATGAAATTCTGCTCTTGATTAGTGTCACTTAACTCCGTGGCTTACATGAAGCAGAATTTTACATGTTCTTTGACGGCTGGAGATGGTTATTTTGTATTACAAATCTTTTCTACTCTATTAGGAACAACGTGACCCAAATGGAAAAATGGGAAGAATTTAAAAACAACACCAACTTCAGAGATCCTGATACTTGGATTAGTTTCTTTTCTCTTGCTCTCTTTTTTTATTTTATTTTATTTTATTTTATTTGGGTAGTCTACATGGAGTTATTTACAAACTGGTTTCTGCCACTTCTAGGCCAGAGTTTTCATAATTTATGCACAGAAACAACAGCTTCCACACTTGAACAACACTCTGCAGGAAAACTTGCCTCTCACTCAAAAGCCAGGTGCCCTCCACTGGACACTCCCTTACAGCCAAGGGTGTTTTTCCATTGCTTTTCTTTTCTATACTCATCTGCCAAAGCGCTTGTTCCAAAACTCTAGCCACCAGGGATTTTGATCACTCTCAAATCTCACAGGCAGTGCACTTGGGCTGCTATGCATCCTGATAAAAGCAGCACGGTCCTCTTTAAAAGCAATTTGCTCGAGCACATTGGTAAAGCACCTGCCAGTATTGGCCCAACCACTCAGCAGCAACCCAGGCAGCTGCCAACAGGCATCTGAGGAGACCTGTATTCCCAAAATGCATTAGATCAAACAAAAAAAAAACCAGATCTGGCAGGGCCTTTTGGCATATCATTAGCAACTCAAGGTGCACTGCCAGAACTGGATGAGGTACTGCTCACCCCTCATGGAAGGATCACAAGATCAGTCTCATGTCAGCACAGTTTCCAGCAGGTTGTACAGCTACTGGCTGCCGCACGGCATGGGAAGACGAGAGATCCCATTAAGAACCCTGCCATTTATTGACTTGGGAAAGCTCGGCAGGTCAGATCACCAACTGCTCAGAGTCAGCACACCTCTGTGAGCCAATTTACACAACCATGGCTCTTGCGCTGGCTCACTTTCTTCGGTCTGTTGACTGTGGACACCCACCCAGTTGTTATGGATTTTAATATGCTGCAATATGAAAGTGCTATTTCAGGACAAAGTTATTAATAGCAGAGCAGCCAGAAAATAGCCTAGAAGGAATGCAACATCTTGGTATTCCTGGAAGATACGACAACTTCTCAGCATCCAAGCAGCCACCATGGTTAATTCAAGATGTTTCTGTGCACAAGCCTGTCTTTTGTTAGAGGAGCTAACTATATGATAAGCCACCTTAACATGCCTGCATAAAAATGCCCTATATGGGTACCTGCAGATTCCCAAGTCTTCAGAGACTACAATGCAGGAAGGCCTGAAGAGTGGTATTCTGTTACCCTAAGCAGGCTGGTGAAAAGCAGAGGCTGGGTGCTGTGATGAAGCACCAGCAGAAACAGCAGCCAGGAGAAGCTCCACTCTTTCTGAAGGTGCAGGATGGGATGGGACCTGTTTGAGCCCTGCTCAGAAACCTGTCTGATCCCAGGACCTCAGAGAAGCTCTTCTTTTCAGCCTCTCTTCCCTACAAGCACCCTCTCCTTCCCTTGTTTCTTCATGCTGCATCTCCTCAGCAACCCTCTACTTGGGCAGGAGTCTTGGAATCAAGGCAAGTCACTGTCCTGCTTCATGCTCTCTCTTAAACCTTCTGTTTCTTCTGGCAAAATATCCTTGAAAACATACTGGAGAATACTGTGCAAAACTGCTAGACCCTGCCTTGAGTTTATGTTGGCACCTTTTCCTCTAAAATTAATTGGGAAGGTTCCCAAATTAACTCCAGGTACATCACGAAACACAACACTCAGCACCACCTTGCAGAGATTATACCAGATGAATGCATCTCTCTGTTGGCAAGGCTTTTAGCATCCCTTCTGCCTGCAACTGCTTTGCTGAGAGGCTTTCCATGAGGCCTTCGGCTTTCCAGCTCCATCCCTAAGTACCCTCTTTGAATAAAAAAAACTAAACTCAACACTGCATCTTTCCCTGAGAAGAAAAGGCCCAAATGATGATATTGTGAACTGAAAGATGTCATGTTCACAGCACTGCAGCCTTACCCATTAAACCATCACAGACATCTCCAGCTCACTACTGAACATATACTGGCACGGTACTGCAGTCCCTCATCACTCTCCAGAAAGGAAACAAACAAAACCCACTTACCAACAAGGAAAAGCGGAAACATATTGTAGTCATTATAATCCCAACAGTGGACATGTTATCTGGCATATTTCCAACTCAGAAGTTCAAAAAATGTAGTTAGTTTACCTTAAGTGTCCTATTTTCCCCAATTTCCCTTTTCCACATCTATTGAAGCCTATATAGCATCTCCTGAGATAAGCCTGCCTTTGTGGGTTGGCTGCATACCACTCCTTCCCTCTATTGTCTTTCTGAGATGGGATGGAAGTCTCCAATGTCACAGCTTGGAAGACCTCAGCCAGGCCCTCTTGGCTCGGTTTGTGGGAAGGGGAAGGGCAGGAACTGAGGAAGGACAGCCTCTCCCACTGCAGGAGTGGGGTCCTCTTCCTCACAGTACAACCAATCCTCCCTGGCATTTTGTTTATCATCGATACTGCTTAACTAAAGCTGTTTTTAGTAGCCCCAAAAGGCAGAGTCTGTTGCCAGCTATCATCATCCCAAACACTTCCAGACCTCTGTCGTTGTGCTTTGGTACAATCCCTGCAATAGCTAAACACAAACATTATGTTCCCCCAAGTACAAATTATAGCTTTCAGGAGCTGCAATTTTATTTTGGTTATAAACATACAAAGGTAACCTTTATACTGGGAGAGGAGGAGCCGCGCAAGAGACCACAGGCTGAGTCTCTGCTTTGCAAGGAACATTCCTGGGAGCACTTTGTTGCTTTGCCTCCAGCCGGCTCCGCTTCACAAGCAGTTGCACTTCCTAAGCGGTTGCACGATATCAGACCTGAAGCAAGCGCCAAAATGCCTTGTGGTGGCCAGAGCTGCCGGAGGGATCTGCTTCAATCCCAGCAGTCCAGGAACTAGGACTCAGAACAGGAGAGAAATTATCTCAAATCTTGCTTCCTTAGCCATAGCCAGCACTACTGGCAGCCTACACATTCAGGACACAATTTTCCAGACGTGACTTGTGACTTGGTTGCCAACCTGAGCCCCTGCAGAAGACAACGCAGCACTTCTGAACACGTGTGCTCTGTTCAGGGTGCCCCAGAGTTTATTCCACCATCACCAGAGCAAGGTTTAGGCACTTTCCTCCATTTCAAATGTCTCTAACCCTTCCCCACACTGCAGATGTCCCATCACTACCCAGCACTGAGCTTGCGACACCTCCGGAAGCGTGAAGTCAAATTGCCCCTGCAAGCCCCTAGTGCATTTCAGTCCTCCTGTCAAGCCTGGTAATGTGTCTCTTCCCCACCATGAGTAATGGTGCATTCCTGGAAGCAAAAACGGCATTAAAAGTCTTCTGTACATGTGAGCTAAGAGCTTTCTTTGCCTCATACCACATTTACTCATAAATATAATATCAAGGTGATCGTGTTCTCCTCAGACTACTCGGAGTGTTCTGTAAGTAAAACCTGCAATTGGCAATTTATCAGATGGAAAAATAAAAGCCACATTCAGTTTCTGCCTACACTTAAAAACAACCACTTGCAGCCTCTGAAGCAGACCGATCTTTCTAACAAGGTCATGAGTATTAGCCAGAGGGGGGAACAAAACCACCCTGCTCATGTTTTTCCTTCTACGCTGCTTTCTTACCAATGTTTTGCTCACTTTCTAAGCAAAGAGGAAGCTTCTCCTGTTCCCCTCACCCTGTGTTTATCCACATTCCAGCAGCCAGAGGCTGCTCCTCCAGGCGCTCTCCAAGGGCAAACAACTGGATCTCGCTGCAATGCATTTTTAAACTTGAGACACGTCCAGATCCAAGTGGGAGTGAGGTGGGAGCCCTGAGATCAGAAATGATAGATGCAGCGGATGGTGGGACATCATGAAATCTTCTGAAAGTGTCACTCCTGCAGGCTAAGACAAAAAGCACAACACACCCTTCGCCTAGTGAAAGGACTGAAAAATGCACTTCAGGAGACACAGCCTTAGGAGTCAGAATAAATCCTCCCAGATGTCCCTGGTGACAAAGCAGCCCAATGTGATCAATACAGCAGCATTATTAACACTGTGTTACTGTACAGGAGGATAGTCATATGTTCTTTCCTGTGCTGAGCGTGGGGGAAGGGGTGCAAACTCCTACAGCAATTCACAGGGGAAACGTGTCTCTCTCAAAATCATTAAGATTGCACAAAGAATCTCTTACCCATTTCCATGCAAGCTGCTTTTTTGGCAGAGCTCTGCTTCGTTAGCACTGATAAAGCTCAGGTGGAATCCCAGAAATAGTGTGTGCTTTATGTTTTTCTCAAAAATCAATTTTGTTTTTAACGACTTAAGGATACCCATCTTCAGGTTTTTTTCTGCAGCCACGAAGACCCTTCCTTTTGGAGGCTGGGTACAGACACATAGATGTAGGTAGTTAAGAACAGAAAGGAGGACTTTATGATTAGTAAATTTTGTAAAATTATTATGAGTATTAGGGGTTGAGTTAAGTGCATTTGGATTCAAGCAGAAGCAACGGTAGTGAAAGGGGCCCCAGACAGAGTCATGGTTTTTCTGTCTTCGGCTCTTGACAAACAGTCACAGACAATCCTGGTGAGTAACTTGGGAATGGGCAAGAGAATGGAAGGGGATGAAAAACAGTCCTAGCTAATCACCTGCTTAACCACAGCCAGCAAATCTGAGGATTTTGTAAAAACGAGATCCTGTGTGTGCCTTGTGAGAAGTCTGAAGAAGGCTAGAGATGTACTACCCATATGGCAGGTGACTCAGTGTGGGAGAAAACACAGCGGAGAAAAGCTAAAGGCTGAGTGGTAAATACTGACAGCATGGGAGGAAGAACTGACTGTAATAATAAACACAAGACCAGCAAACAGCCTTTAAAACCAGGAGAAAGATGTTCTTACCCTCAAAGAGAGGTGTGTCATCCATTGCTGGAAAGAAAAACTACCACAGAAACG
Organism: Pterocles gutturalis; assembly: GCF_000699245.1. Taxonomy (NCBI): domain Eukaryota; kingdom Metazoa; phylum Chordata; class Aves; order Pterocliformes; family Pteroclidae; genus Pterocles; species Pterocles gutturalis. The sequence continues at coordinate 16,528 of NW_010113305.1, read as the reverse complement.
CTGCATCAGCATCATCCACCTTTCTCCAGCACTCAGCTGGGACAACAAATTGTCAAAAATGGGGAAAACTACATACTTGCTCCCCCTCCACAAGGAAGAAATCCTGCCATGAATCCCCTCTGGCACCTCTCCACCAAAAAACAGCTAGACTATCAAAGCCAAACCCTGCACCAGGGAGACAAAATGCTGAGTTTGAGCACACCAGGCCACCTCCACACTGTGCTTGCTACGCACTCCTCACCAGAGAAGTGTGGTGCTGCTCCAGAGCTGCTGGCACAAAGTCCTCCCAGAAAAGAGTGCTGCAAAAGTGTCTAGACAGACTAAAATTAAAAAGAACAAATTATATGACACTGCCCACTGTCTGCAAAGCAGGGCCAGATTCTCAGAGGGAGGAGTAAACTGCTAGCACTCTGATCATAGCTAGTGGAGTCATCTTAATTTACACTAAGCAAGGATCTGGCCCAGAAAAATATTCCTGTCAAGTTTGCAGCCAAAAATTCCCCTGCTAGACCACATTCCACCCATTAAACTGCCAGGGAAGACAATTGCAGAAAGAATTTAATTAAAATGGAGATCAGGGAGCTGGTATCCTTTTCAAGCCCTGCGCTTGGGTGCCCCAGTTTCGCAGCCTGTAAAATGGGCACATTACAGCTTCCCTGCTGCCTAAGGCCAATGGCTGTGAAGTATCTTATCTGTTCAAGGCCCAACCACCAAATCAAAGACATCTGAACGGTCTAAACATCTGGGCCTTGGATGAAAGGGTATGTATTTTTCTCTGCTGAAACAGCTCTGTCATTGCTCTTGGAAAATTTGAGCCTCAAAAAGGCAACTTGCAAGTTTTGCTTCCAAGACCGTAGGTGTCAGGTCTTCTGACTTACTGGGGTACTGATGAAGATTTTTGCTGCTCCACACTCCAGAAATTCACTGGCACAGTCCCTGGTACTGAATAGAGGTAGGTACAGAGAGTACTGCTTTCCGACAATTTTCTCATTCATATTTTATTTCTGAACTTTGAATTTTGTACTGATTAACATCCAGATGGACAATGGATTTTCTGCATACCCCTCTGTTTTCAGCTCTTCCAGGAAGTCATTAGATGGAAGAACATACCTAGGATGTAGACCAGTGTCTACAATCACACCATCAAGTCATAAGGATTGTGCCATGTGGTGCCTCACTGTAGCAGGTCCCTTCTTTGTTTTCAGTCCTTAATTTCTGTTAAAACATTTGGCTTTTTACATGCTGGTCTGCAGGACCATTAGCAACAGCACATGGTTTCGGACCCGTTTCTTTACAGTCCTCACATTCCACACAAAAACCCCTCACGGATACCCACAGCTTAAGAGCTTGCTGAATAAAGGGCAGAAATTTGACAGTTCCCGTGAGAAGTTTTCAGAGGCAGAACCCAGCAAAAACCAGCAGAGCCCCACCGCCCACAGCCAGCTGTGCACCTCACTGCTATTTGGCAAGGCCCCACCATTTTGTTATAACCCTGGCAGACCCCGTACAGCTTTCCTCCTGCACAGGAAGGAAAGGGAATCACCCATCTTCTGAAACACCAGGAAAATATTTCTTTGCCGTGCAAACAGCCCAAGATGACACAAAGGAGTAAAGATGGTTAAAAGCAGCACAGGAGACAAACACAGCAGGAAGGTCCAGAGCCCAGGTGACCCACCAAGCAAACCAAAGAGCGCCTTGCAGCCCAGAGCAGCTCTCACTCCCCCAACTCAGGCAGGCTCCTTCACCTTATGCTAGCAGCTTTGGTAAATCCTCTTTTAAGGCAGCAGGGCTAGGGTACCAGGGAGCCACCCTGCTCAAGGCCACCACAGCCGTCCACGCCGGTGGGTGGTGGCCGAGGGGGGGGACCCTCCAGAGGGACAGTGGTGGGACCCCACTGCTGACTCTGCAGAGTTTCAGGCAGGCCTGCTCCCTGCGCGCAGCAGGGCAGCTCCCTTTGCTGAAAAGAAGGGCAGAGGCATGCTGGCTGGGCACCAAAATTCAAAGGGCCTTTACCCTTTAACCATGAACCAGGTTAAACACCCATCCCACATCCATCAACCACAAAACCAGCGGTCTTCAACTGACTAACTAACTAGCATACAGGTACTATTTCCTGAACAAGGGGCAGCAACTCACAGCAGCCCTGCTCTTCCCAATACTAAGACCACCATCTGATTTTCAACCCCAGGGTTTTATTTGTGTTTTTAGGCTCTTTAAAATGTTGAGATCTTCTGTGACTCACTGTCAATAGCCAGCACTCAGAACCAGCTACCATCAAGTCAAGTCATCAGCACAGATTTGACTTTATCCCGTTTAAAGTCTGATGTGTTTCATTAAACAAACAAACAAAAATTTGGCATAAATTATTTTGTTTCCATTTACTTTGATGGATTACAGCCTGCACTATAAAAACATGCTTAGTAAAAAGAAATCATAAAATTAAGGAAACAGATAAAAAGCTTTCATTGTGAAGGAAAGCAGGGGAGAGGGCTTAAGATGGAAATGCTAGATTTTTTTGTGATGCCAGCAGAGAGAGGCAGTATATAAAGAAAACCACACAGGGGCAGGAAATAAATCCTTGAGACTGAATTTGGGAAAAAGACAAATTAATGCATTTATGGAAGAAACAGCAACACAACATGCATGCTCAATACAAAGCAGAGATCCTATAAGGTTGAAAAGAGACCTAGAACAGGTAAGACACAGAGAAGACCAATACAGCTTCAAGGACACACTCAGCATCTGATGTACAGGAAAATTTGAAGGAACACAGAGATGGAAAGTATGACAAAATTGAAAGGGACGTGCACATTTATTACTATTTATCACATCTGTTCCACAGTCAGTGTTACAATCCCTGGTCAATGAGCACAGGTTTCATTTCACATTCAGGTAAAAATCCTTGAAAGAGTTAATACAGATAAAGATGGGAAAAAGCATCAGAGACCATGCAGCTATGAACAGGGTGAACCCAAAGCAATGGACTTGCTCATGGAGAAGAGAGAATATGCGAGGGTGAGGAATTAGACTTTGGTAGGAGACAGAACAGCCCACTAGATATTCCTCCCCTAAATTAGGTTTTAGCGCCTGCTTCCAAGGAAAGCAGAGCCTCACACTAGGTGGATTTCAAATGAGACTGGAAAGCACCACCGAGGCATACAATAAGAAATGGCACCAGGGCAGAAGAATTCCATGATCTAACAGTGCTAATTTCCAACCTTGTTTCTGGCCAGATCTGCTTATACGCACAGTTTATTATTGCTGGATGAAGGCAGTGACCAAAAATGCCTTTTCATCACGTGCACTCTGCTCTTGAACCTCATTTGCCTTCAAAATTAGCCAGCTAGACCCCCTTACTGAACACAAGGTCTTCCCTGACCCCCCTCTAACCTTCAAGACAAAGCTGCAGTCGGAACGTGGCCCCACACTCTGTGACATGACATGACATGACATGACACGACATGACGTGGACTTGCTTTTGATTCTAGTCAGCACAGGAGGAAGCTCCCACCTCCACAAACCTGGTCTCTCCTCTGAGACACATTTCCAACTTGACACACAGTAAGCATGTGATGGATTCGCAAAACGAAACATGTCCGGCCGTGCGTATGTGCAGCACACAGGGATCCTTCATGACTCACATTTACACTACAGCTTTTTGACATCATTAAAATAGAACAAAAAGGTCCCAAAAAGAACTGACTTACAGAAGCAGATTTTAAGGTCAAAAAGGGCCATTCTGATAATTTAGTCTGACCCCTGGATGACACAGCCCACTGAATTACACAAAGGGCTCCTTTAGACACTCATTTACACCCACTTTCAGTTTGGTTTCCGCTGCTGGATATGAAAGCCCCAGGGTAAATCAGAATGGGATTCTTCCTTCTTCCCATGCTTTGAGACTGTTCAGAAACCTCCCTCATCTGTCTTCATTTCACAGATGGGTATTACTGTCCTGGGGGAAGCAATGCCCACACTAGACATCATCCCACCTTGCAGTGTTGGGGGGGAGAACATTTAGCACTTAGAAACATTTT
>NW_010113305.1:7032-12460 GCF_000699245.1 Pterocles gutturalis | reverse complement strand
TCCCTCCCACCCCCACATTTTCTTTATTTGAAAAATCAAAGAAAACAAATCATGCTAGATCCTTTGTTTTATAGAGGGCAGCTCAGGACTTCCCACTCTTTCATGGAAAAAAAATCCTTCTTTATAGCACAGTTTCCATTATTTATTAGCTGAAGGTGGGGGGAGAAACAGTATTTATAGGATGCCTAAGGCCACGCTCACTATAAAACAGAAATAAGCCAATATAGCTAGAGCACAACTTAGTGGCTTATTGTGCAACATTTTTAAAAAGTGTACTCTCTCATTATGGCACTTGAGAATATCTCCTCCCCACAACACCAGTGGAAATACATTTATGAGAGCCATAGAGCAGCAATATAATTTCAATCAAATCATTAAAATGGGTGCTCTGTTTTCTACCCATATCCTGATATTTATTCCACATCCTGACAAAACCTGGGATTTGTACAGACTGTTCTCCTGCAAGGTGTCAAGTGACCTGGTGGACGCTGGGCCAGTGTAAATCTGCGTATTGCCGCTGTGACTCTGGCAGATCTGCATCAGTTTGCATCAGCCCAGGATCTGACTCACTGACTGATCTGAAATCCCTAAGGTGGTGTGGGTACTATTCTTCCCATTTATAAAGTGAAAAAGCATTCAGAACTGAATGCCAAAGGTTTCCTTGACCTTTTCCATCTAAACATAAAGAACTGGAAAGGAGATAGAACCTCCCATCCTCTACCACAGTGCAACATCTGACCAGAGATGCAGCTTGCTCAAACAAAACACTGATTGAATTATAAGGCCTTGCAGCTGGTATAGCTCTCACTGCACGAAGATAATCCATGTGAGACAGTCCCAATGAGGAGGAGTGTTCAACCTAGGGCATCTACTCAGTGTCCAGCCTGCCAGGCACCCAAGAGCTGGAAGATGAGTATTCAGCATTTTCTACAAGTCACATGCGCTTGGAAGTAGTTGGGAGTAAGAAACCACTCATGTCTTGCCTTCCTTGCTCTCCCTCAAATGTGTTCTTCAAAGAAATGTAACACGAATTTCTCACGTTGGAAAAATAAATCCCAATGCAGCCTTTGTAGGGCTCCGTGAACCTACCAGTATTCTTCTCAGCACAGAAACCATGCTGGCAAGCCACCCATCTACCAAGTCCTTCACACCAGAAAGTAACTCTGCACGCAGAAAGCCCAAGACAAGCTAGGCACACTCAGTAAAGAGTATTTAAACTGAGTACCCTGAAGTTCATTTGCCAGCATCCAAGAAAGTTTAACAAAGGAGTCATTCAGAAAACACAGAACTGTCTTGAGTGAACAGAAAATCACGGCTGCCTGAAGAGAGCATGAGCTTTGCAGTCAACTCAGAAGTACAGCATGGTGCCATGGGATCAGGCCGTCCTGGAGACATGCAAACCGAGCAGAGGCCCTCACACATTACCTTCTTTAACCCCAAAATCACCCCAGCTCCTGAGGCACTGATTCAAGCAAACATCTTCATCCAGTGAATCACTGGAGACAGTCATTTCAGCCTGTGTCTGGAAGGTTTCATTCTGTAATCAATGGATGAAATAGCAAAGCTCCTCTTGACCTTAACTGTACAAACACCAAAAGACTTATTCCTTCTTGAAAAAAACTCACAGACTATACCAGGCCTTCCTGTTTTCATTGTATATAAAAATCTTTCTTTTCACTTTAAAAAACACAGGAGAGTTAACAGATGTGCCCATAAGAGAAGTCTCCGTGGTTTTCCTGTGGTAGATAGTAGAAAACTACCCCAGGAGACATCCACTTACCCTGAAATTCTCAAACCTGCAAGAGAAGCACCTTACAAGCTCTTTCACTGAGTCACGCCAGCACTGAAAGCAGTCTACCTCTTCTTCCAAGATACTGGAGACCTCCAAAACTGTAAGTGCTTCCTTCCTCTGGTCTGATCAGACAGAAACACGCCTTACTCTCACTATTTCACTGCAACCCCCACTGCTCTTTCACATGTTTCTTAAAGCATGAACTCTCAGAGGCTTCTGGTTACATCTGAACCACCTTTCTCAGCACCAAAACCAAGCTCCTGGTTTCCTCTATTGTGCAGGAAAGCCTACAAACATGACTTCTCGCTATCCTGAAAGATCAGAAACCAAAAACAAACAGAAGAAACATGCATCTTGTTAAGAATCTGATGTCCAGCAACCTTTAGATGTTCACAACCACTCTGAGATGCTGGCAAAGCCTATGAACAGCTGGGGGAGGGCTGTGCCACCACCAGAGTGAACTGGGACAGCAGCGTCAGACGGAGACAGAAAAGAGCTATTTTGCCCAAACTGGCTGTATTCTCAGATCAGTCAGTCCAGTGCCCTTTGCTTCTCCCTTATTATTTTAAAATGTGGACAAATTTAAAAACAAAAGCAAGAGACACCGAAGTCCATCATCATATGATCTAGCTACTAACGATGGAGGTTTCTTTTCACTGGCACTGATTTTCCATTAAGCAGTGAATGCAGCCTCTCCACTGTCCATGTGTTGGAAACAAAGCCACTTCTGGCCTGATGCTTTCCATATGGAACACCAGCTCCCATCTTTCTTCTCCCCTCTCCCTTCCTCCTTTCCATACCCTACTACTCACACGGCAGCTGTAGTAGCTTGCAGATGAGTGGAATGTTTTCTTCGGAGCAGCATAAATTTTTCCAGGCTGGCAGAGGAGGCCAAAGGAAAGAAAAGAAAAAAAAAAAAAACAAACCCCAAACCAGGATTATTTAGTACTTTTCACCAGCTCAAAGTAGGCAGCAAGCTCTTCAGGGCTGGCACCCTTCAAACCATTGTGCAGCCACAGGAAAAGAACAAAGCCCCTGAGCTGCTCACCTCACCCCACACCGTGGGGCACCTCAGACCCAGCAGCAAGCCAGAGGCACCAAGGGAGGGTGAGTGCGCTGACCCCTCGCCAGCAAACCTGCACGGCACCTTGCTGGCAGCAGCCAAGCAGAGGAAAGAGGAGTGCAAGGAGACAAGGAAAACATACAATTACACTGTTGTCGTGCATCTTGTGCATCAACGTGCCTTGCCAGACCCTTGCCCAGAAGGAGGGAGGGGGAGCAGGCACACAGGTTAGAGACCAGAAGTATCCAGACACTGCTTATGGCATTGCATAGGGTTATGGCTGCAGTTCTCAAAAGATGCAAGAGAGTCACAGGATGCAGAGAGTCTGGATACCTTTTACTAGCCAAACTGACAATATCTGGGAAAAATTAATTGAGTTTTAAGGGCACAAGCCCTGAAACAGAAGTCTAAAATTGACAACAAAGCCGACCATGTTAGCCAAACCAAGACTCTCACAACAAAAACAGGGCTGGGCCCTCAGGAAAACTTCTAGGAAGTAGAACTGGTTGAAACATTTCTACAAACATTCTCCAAAAAAACCTACATTTTTGTCCAATCGAAAGTGCTTAATTGAAATATATTAGTTTTGGAGCCATCACGTCATCCACTGAAATGTCACACATCCAGGATGTAATCTGGAAGGGCAGACCTCAATCAAGCTAAGCAGTGACTCAAATCTGGGTCTCTAACATCACACCTAAGTGCTGTGACACGGCCAATGTCTGGTTTGGGTATAAAAAGCAAGCACACAGGAGCACCTTTCACCCTTTCTACTCTTCCACCCACTGAACATTTTTCACCATGGCCTTTGCTCACTGGAACCTTTGTTTTCCATCCAGCCCTGGTGGAGAATAAAGGCAGGCGATGAAAGGCAGTCCCCTACTTCACCCCCACCAGCACAAAGCAATTCAGCGCAATGCTGATTCCCCTTCAGGGCTGGAGTGAAGACAAGTCAGCAGAAACTGCAAACGTTTACAAACCAAGAACTTTCCTTACGCTTGAAAGTGAACTTTGCCCACTCAAGAGTCAGGATTAAAACCAAATGCCTAACAGCAGAGAAGCCTATTAGTAGTGAAAGCATTTTTAAAATCTAATTTACTTGTCATGCCACATGCATTTTTCCTCACAGCACAATCCAAACAGTCATTTTCACTTTCATTTCCAGTCTCTTCACTTCAGTTGCAGGGGAAGAATGCTGCAGCGCAAGAGCTGCAAAGGCAGCAGGAGGGCAAGATGATCCTCTCCAAAAAACACAAACCCTGCTTCCGGGGCATTTTAATTATATAGATGGAGATACTTCCATTGATTGCAGTTTCTGTCAGAACATGTTGGTTTACGAAGGTCCATCATGGTCAAATGTCAACCTTATGCCAGCATCCCTTTAAAACTGACCTTGGGAGGCTGCAAGTTTAAGGGCAGGATTTCTAAATCAGGACACTAATTGGAATGTCTCTGAAGAGCCCCTCTCTGAGCCAGCGTCCCTCTCCTTTGCATTGTTCCCCATCAATCACACTGTCTCCCAAGCTCGCCAGTGTCACTGCCAACTTCTTTGTCCCTTGTAGAGCAGGAGCTGTTGACCCTCACATATGATTTAAACCCTAGCTTTGCACTCGGGTCCACAATGCCGGGAAATAACCAAGAGGATTAGGACATGAGACACGGTCTATAAGCACCATGTTCAAAACCATTATGATACTTAAATGTATGCCTGCTGGACCTTCAGCAAGCATTAATACGCAGTCTGTGCGTAAATGACTCAGACTCTTTAGTGTACATTGTAAAGTATACCACATGCATCTTAATAGTTCTCCAAAGAATAATACGTGTAACGAATACACAGTTGCACTGAGAGGAAATGCTCTGGATTGGAAAGGATCCTTCACGTCCAAGAACAGGGAGAGGATGCGTACCTGCTTTAAAAGGATTAAGAGCATCAGAGCAGCTTAATATATCAGAGCTGACATATTAAACCTTTTAAACAAAAAAAACCCCATGCCTTCCTGTCCAACCTTCCTGCATCCAGCTCCAACACCTTTTAAAAACCTAGAGAAGGGGTCAAATTAGTGCTACGTACAGGTTGTCTCAAAGAAAACACAGATCTCTGGGAAGCGGGATTTAAGCTTACCTTTTGGATCCTTATTTGCATTTTTTTTTTGAAAGGCAACACTGCACCCCACTGAGCACTCCTTGTGCAGTAGCTGTCCTGCACTTTCAGCGCCTGTTGGCTGGCAGGGCAGGACTTGGGCCAGCAGCTTCAGAGGGGCCGACGCTCCCATAGCCTGGTGCAGCCCTCTCCTGCCCCAGCTGCTGTGCCCCAGCACCGCAAACCCGTAATACGAATCCTCGCAGCAGCCCTATGAGAACAGAAGAGCTGCCAACTCATCTTGTAAGCGAAGAAATGTGAAGCAAAGGTTTGGTGTCCTGATGAAATCCAAGATGTCTAACTATCTTTGAGCATAAATGCTGAAATTATTTCTTCTAAGAAGGGAAATGAGACATGAACCCTGCTCTCACAAGCAGCCTAACAGCCTGAAACAGCCAGGTAGCCTTCCTTGTCAGCTGCTGCCAGAGCA
>NW_010113305.1:0-7010 GCF_000699245.1 Pterocles gutturalis | reverse complement strand
AACGCAGCAATACGCAAGCTCTTTCTGACATACACACCTATCTCTGCACTGCCAGCTCTCAAAATGCCACAATAGTGACATTTTCTTAATGCTGCTGGAATCAAGCAACTGTTGGAAATCCCAGGTTTTTTACTTTTGAGAATAAAAGACAATAAAACAAACCTTCAGTAGCCCCGAAGCAAGGAAAGTAAAAAGAATATCAAGTTAAAAATAAAAAGTCTATGACTTTACAGACAATCTTAGTGTCTTGGGAACCAGGCACATGATTTTCCAACTCAAAGTGGCAACGCTGGGAAGGAGAGACAGCCAAGAGAGTACCAAACTCAGACACTCAAAACACATGCAGCGCCCATCAAGGCTGAAGCCAATGGAAGAAAACTGAGATGGTCTCAGATCCAACAGCATCAAGCTGGGGAATATACTTGTGTAACATCTGTACTCCAAAACTGTTCTCTACACAGGAAAATTTGGGAGAAGGGTTTTCCCTTGCAGGTTTGTTTTATTTGTTTGCTACAGAATCAGCTGAACCCTGTGGTTCAAGTGAATCCAGATTCATTTTGACGAAGGCAGAAACATCCACAGTACAAAGAGGACCTGTGGGGAAAAGAAATTCAGCAGTTCAGGTGCATGATTCCTGCAGCTTGAGCCTGCAAGACACCACAAAAATGGTACTCCTACCTCCTGAATGTTGCTGGGAGTTTGGAATTGGTGGAGGCGTTGTAGATGGATATGTAAGGGAATGGGCAAGAGGCACTTGAGAGTCCAGCGAAAAAGGGACTCAGCACCATTCTTGAAAACACCTTTATTAACTCTCCAGAATTCAGGTTTACCACCAAAAAGGAAAACTGCTATCAATTACAATACCTGTGAAAAACTTCTTATGAGGTTTTGAGCATGGTGATCAAAAGCCTAAAATTTTTCTTACCCTCTGCAGAATGTGACAAACTTGATAGGAGATGAGGTATACTATTACCCCATTGCTTAACGTACTGAACACTAATGCTGCTCAGACAGTGAGCAAAATCCCTTTGTTTTACAAAGACAATTGCAATCCAGGTTGTTCATATGCAGCTACAGAGTCAAACAGAAGCAGCTTCCTTCTCACTTCTCTATAACCTGTTTCCCAGTGCAGAATGGAGAAGCAACACACTGGATGTTTCTCAGTGGAGAGTTATTTGACAAAGCCTCAAAAAATACTACAGCATCCAGAAGATATCATTTGCCTCCACTCTGGAGAGCTTAAGTATGAAATTACTGCATGGAATTGAAGACCTTCTGTCATTTCCACATGGAAGCATCACATTGCAGACTAGCTATATACCATGATTTTTATATAGCCTACTGTAATCTATGCATTGCCTATTCAATAGGACATACAGAAATGTGTGGGCTTGGGGGAGGGGAGGTTAAAGCATCCCAAACAAATAAGAGACAGTATTTTCTAGTTGAGTAGCCACATTATGATTGTGCATTGCTTAAAGGTATTTACTCCATTTCAAAATCACTTGACACAAGTCACACACACAATCAGCTATTTAAGACCTGTAACATGGATTGCAGGGCTCTACACTTTCATAACACCAAGAAATAATCACTTACAAGAACATGTTCTGTAATTAAGGAAGCATGAAACAACAGAGACAGCAGTTTCAAGTTTGTCTTTCCTCTCTTTCTCTACCCTTTCTGTAAGGTGATAGGAGCATGCTTTCAGCACATAGAGCAGGCAGAGCAGGTATAGATGGACAGGTGCTCAGAGTCTGAAATACACTGCATTACATGTGTGGCTGTTCTTGGAAGTCAACCATTTCTGCAAGTTATTCTCAAGAGGCATGATGTACTATAAGCACTTAAGAAATGTGTTACACTGTGACTGCAACCAAGATGAAATAGCAATATTAAAAGAGATGGTTTAGTTTATGTAGTGGCCAACTATGCCATTAAACTAGAACAATGGAGACGATGGGGAGGCAGGAATGTTCTCCAGTGTGATTTATTCCTTTCCAGCAGCAGTGGAAATTTTTCCTATAGGCCTGAAAATGATTCTGCCTGCCAAACAGAAGTCAGCATTAAGATGTAAGAGTTCTGCTAGATTAGTCACCTTGGGATACTCTGCTCTCACACAGCAGAGGGATCTCAAAGCCCTTTGCCAGAATGGGTCAAAACTCAGTCTCCCAGCTGCACAAAGACCATGCCTTAGCATTGCTGTTGTCAGTCAATTCAGAAAGGGTGAAACTGAGGCTTGAAGACTTGATTAAAAATAATCAAAGAAGGCTCTATGACAGAGTCAAGAGCGAAACGAAGGCTTCCTTGATCCTATGCTTTACAGGAAATGTGCATCTCCCTTGGAAGGATCATTGTTTGCAGCAGCTGAGAGCAACTGGGTCAGCCAAGGCAAGACGAAATGTTACTGGGCAATGGTTATCAGGCAAACGATATAATGCGATTTCCACTTCTGCCAGCCAACTGAACCTGTTCTGCCCGATGACACATGTGTGAAAGGCTGGCTCTTTTCGAATAAGCCAGGGTTTGGCACCTGCTGATTTTATACACCTACATAAGCTACACACATGGTGTCCCTGTGCATCCACCTGCTCTTTGTGCTCCTGTGCTCTGACGTTACGGGAATTGCCATGCTAGAGGCTGCCTTATGGCTCACACAGAATATGAAGAGAGCCCCCAAATTTCTCCTGCTCAGAACCCTTCTCCACACAAGGATGATGAGCTCAGAGTCCTCCAAGAGGCCTATGGAGAAGGATAATAGGGGTGTTTTGAAATGTTACCCCTAGGAAGAGACATCTCTAACTACAAAAGATGCCTTCTGCACACTGATATTTCTTTGACCCCCCAGAAGACATCGTGAAGGTCCAACAGGAAGAACAGACTGAAGAACAGCCCTTCCCAGTTCTCAGCCCCGCACTCCCTCTCTTTGCAGCCTGGCTTGCTGAGAGTGGGACCACATGCAGCTGCATGGGCTACTCTCCTCAGTCGCTTCCCTCAAAAACAGCCTCCTACCCACTTCCTTCCTCTGCAGAGTAACAAGGCGCTCTTCAGCCTCGTGCTGTCTCTCCCAGCAGTCTGGTTCCAATCTTGGGGATGCCACATCAGACAGCTACCCCCAAGAAAAGGCACATGTGGCCAGAGGTCCTGCCGCTCCACCACAGCAGCTACGCAGGTGCTGAAATCTCCCTCTGCCCTGGTCCTGAACTGCAGAGTCAGCTCGCAGTGACAGAGAGCAGCTAGGACGGTTCAACCAGAGCCAGGATGAAGCACCAGGCAGAAACACACAGATGCTGAGATACCAGCCAGCTGACATACAGCGAACGCCTCATTTTCCAATGCACAGAGCCCACCTCTTCCTTTAATCTCACACAGTGCCATGGCAGCTCAACCCTGCTGGAAAAGCTACACAAAGACTAAACAAAGTTCTCTCTCTCCTGATGAAGTTGTGCTATGAATTAGTCATTAGATCCTGACCTCCCCACTCCAGGAAAAAACCCTCCTTACATCAAAAGTGTTTTGCCTGAAGTACACCAAAAGCTGACATAGTGAAGCTAAGCTTTTGCTGCCTAAAACCCAAGCCGTCCCTTCCCAACATGTGTTTTAAAATAACACGAAACACAGCATAGATTCAGTTCCAGCTTCCACTTCAGCTATTTCTACTTTTACAATGTAAACTACATCCAGGGCGGAGTGAGGGGCTTTTTGTTTGTATTTTTTCCTCCTAAAAAAAAGAAACCTACAGAAGAGATGACAATCTCTTCCTGCACAAAATATGTTTGTTTTGTACATATTGCTGGGTTGCTCTCATTCATCTCCAGCACTAATTGTCAAAAGCACAGATACCAAACTTGCTTACATTTCTCTTGCAGTGGGAAGGAAAAAAGGGAGAGATCAGCTGACTGCGTGCAAGCATTTAGCAACCTGCCTGTGCTGTCAGTGCCCTCTGTAAGCGATGGGTGTTTCACAGTCGGAAATACAAGCTACTGCCCCAGCAGTGTAGTCCTCAGCCAGCAGCAACACAAGTGTGGTCCAGACTCAGAAGAAGATAGGACTGTGTCAACACTCTCACCCCAAGGCGTGCTCTGATTTTCAGTGGGGCAAGTGCATCGTTTATGGTATCACAGTAGACACCACTTCTAGGAGCAGGAATTGGCGTGAACTAACCTCTCTACATCAAACACTAGTAGCTGCTAATCACAAAATAACTGGAGCTCACAATGCAATAAGGAAGCCTGCTCTTGACCCACACAACTACTCCCCTTTGAAGAGACCGAAGTAACCTCCTGGGGTGCTGCTTTGCTGCTGGGAGAAGCACTGCTCTGGAGCCTCTGGGGAGCCTGGGTATGGCACCAGCGCTCTTCATGGGAGCAGAGGCAAGACCCATTCAAGTGTTTTCACTCAAAAATAAAGCTGCTGCTTCCCAATTCTGACACTTCCCGCAGGGATCAGTCACTGCCCTGTCAGCTCTCTTCCCTGGGGTCTCGACTGGCACCTGACAGTTTTAAGGGATGCCTTTAGAAACACACACACATGCACATGCATCCCTTGTTCCCAAACTTGCTACAGTTTGCCTGAAATAAACAAATCCCCAAGACCTGGCCACATTTGCAAGTGATTCAGAAGAATTAAATTGGGGTCTCTGTGTCAGTGGGTCTGCCAAGCCTGCGTGACAGCATGCTCTGCACAGCCAGCTTCAGCTGCTCCCACCACTGATACATCAGTTCTGCTGCCCGTTGTTTGCAAGGAGAGTCCAGGCAGCAACAGGGGAAAAAAAAACAAACTGTAAATACAGGATGTATTATGAAACATCACGCAATGCTTGGAGGATTTGAGGGGAAATAAAGGAAAATGTAATAAATTATTTTCAACTTCTCTTTTCAAACATATGTGGAGAACCAGCAGGGTTTAACCAGGAGAGAGTGAGTTTAAATTTTGCAATAGTAACAGCGGGCTTGGGTAGGTACATTGTACTGTATAAAACAAACTGCTGCTCTTCCACGCATAAAAGAAGGCAGCCGGAGACAGAGTATCACACACAGTACAGCCTAAAGCATGCTGGCTATGTCAACAGATTATCTCGCTTTGGACTGTCTGGACTGTCACTAATATGCAACTGAATATGCAACCAATCCAACAACAACGATGCTACGAAATTAATTTTTAAAACAAAATTATATTAGCTTCTTCAGTTTAATTAGCATGTTAAGAATAAAAAAGGAAAGCAGATGTGACCATTATGGACGTGCAAGATGAATATTAATAACAAAAAGCATCCCCTCCCCCTCGGAGGATAAAGCAAAGTTGGACTGGTCATTTTGCCAATTAAATCCTGATTGTGTTCGCACTGTAGCTGTCAATAAACCTCTTGTGTGTGTGCACATACGCAGACAAAGACAAAGCCAAAACAATTTTGCTAGGGTAAACCTTCAAAGATCCAGCCCCCCAGCTGGATGACAATGCTGCAGCCCAAATGGTCCCCTGAAGCCCTACAGTGCACATTTCCACGTTTTCTCCTCACACACACTTCCTAAGGAAAAATTAAATGAACGTTCCAAGATGTCACTTACTGGAGACCTAACACATGCTACCCTTACACTAGCCAAGAGTAAGGCGAATGCTGGCAAGATGAAATCCAGTGGCTCGTTATTCTTATACCAATAGTGCATGAGTCCATGCGCTGCATTAGCACCACATGTCATCCCAGCCACGCTCCACTATTCCTACCCACTAGCAGATTTTTTTTTTAAAGAGACACTAGTTTCCAGGATTTCACCTGGCATATCACCTCTGCCAGAAAAACACATCAAGAAACAGGACTGTCTCACAATGTCCTGCCATAACAAGGAATCCTGTCTTTCCTTTTCCCTCAGTATCCCAGCTGATAACTACTTACAGATCTATGCATTTGGGCTCATAGTTCATTTTATACAACTCTTTTCTCTGTAACCTACTCTTCTCCTCGGTCTTATTTTTTCACCCCACCAGTCATCATTTTAACGCATTTGTAATGCTTGATTTCCATCTTTAAAGTATCCTAATTCTGTCTGCATATTAACACCCTACGATGCTTCAAAAATCACTGGTTTACTGGAATCAGCCTAAGGCGTCATTGTTTTAAGATACAGCAAGAAGTGTGTGTTTCTCCTCACCTTCTAAAAAAAAAGAATGAAAAATAAGTCACCTCCCTAGTTACAGAATTTAGCCTGAAAGCTAGTGCTTCCACACACCTCCCCACCCCCGAGCTCCAATTTAAGCTACAATTTTTATTGACATATACTAATTACCTGAAAATAAGAATGATCTATTCCGTTTCCACCAGCTGCCAGTTGTCAGCACTGGCTGGAAGGGATCAGCCTTGTTTAAAAGAACAAAACAAAAAAAAAAAATCTAAGCTCAAAAATAAAATAAAAACAGTAGTAATCATGAAAACAAAATCCTAAAGAATGTCACCGGATCTCAGGTGCTGCCGGGTGTGCTCAGAAAGGACTGAAGGCAGACAGATTTGAATGGACTGCTCAGTTTACCATGGCAAAAAACACAGAGATGTAAAGGTCTACCCAAGCGGAAAAAGAAAAAAAAAAAAAGAACGACCAAAAAAAAAAAAAAAACCAACCCTGAATTAAAGAACAAAAATAAAGTCAGAAATGCAGCCCCAATGCATCGACTGTCTGCGCTTTCAGAGATTTACAGGAGTAATTTAAACGATTCACCTGCTGCCAGTTTTCCTCCAAGGATGGCAAAGCTGAGAAGTAGCCGGTGTCGTGGACAAGCTGGAGTTCCTGGAATATACTATAACTAGCCAAGACATCCATGCTGCTGCTGAGCAAGACCCTTTCTGTCTGCTTTTGTGTGTTTGTTTGCTCGGGTGGGGGGTTGTTTTTGATCATAAAAAAAAAAAAAAAGGAGGAGGAAAAGCAACCAATGATAGATCCAGCGTCCCTTTGGCTTTGTTTTGTTTCAGTCACACTTTAAAAAAAGAGAAGAGCGAGAACCAGCGCGGAGGCACGGCG
>NW_010113304.1:33206-39504 GCF_000699245.1 Pterocles gutturalis | reverse complement strand
CACAGTGTCGGAGGCCTTGCTAAAGTCCATGGCATCCACGGCCTTTCCCTCATCCCCTAGGCGGGTCACCTGGTCATAGAAGGAGATCAGGTTGGTCAAGCATGACCTTCCTTTCATGAACCCATGCTGGCTGGGCTTGATCCCCTGGGTGTCCTGTACATGCCGTGTGAGCATGCTCAAGATGAGCCGTTCCATAATCTTCCCTGGTACATTTTGCATATGCAAATAGTGTTCCTACAAATAAACATGATTTTAGGAAGGCGAAAGGGGGTTCGGTAGTGTCATAACAATAAAAGACTAGGAAAAATTGAACTCTGAGGTCACTATCTATCTACTGGATTTACCAAAGAGGGATGGCTCAGTGTCTATTTACCTGCCAAATCTGGTTCATCATATGGGCAAAGGCATTCCTCAGTTTATCCAGCAAAGGCGTAACAAAATGCGGTGTCTGGAAGGTGAAACTGGACCCAAGCAAGGCTTGACTTTGTAACAGGTAAACTGACTACTGCAATATTAATATCAGTACTAACATTATTTAAAAAGAAATTCTAGTTAAAAAATTCTATGATTCTGGAAAGTCTTGTGTTTTTTAGATCTAAACTCTAAGAGGGCTCCTGTCATGTAAGAAGTATTAGGTGAATTCAGTCTTTTTTGTGCTTAATACAGAAATTTCCAAGAGAAGCATGGGTCTCTCTCTCCAAGGGCTTAATTGTTTAAAGAACTTTGAAGCTGTATTCAGGCCTCTGAAAATGGATGAAACTTAATTTAGTCTCTTGGTCTGCTCAGAACTTATCTGAAAGAATGGGCTTTATATTAAAGTTTTTATTGTCAGAAATGGAAGCAGGGAAAGTCCTGTGTATGTTTTAGAGCTTGGCAGTACGCTGCACTCCTCTCTCCTGTTGCTGACCTTACCCTGTTGCTTGAGACTTCATAAATTACCAGGACAAAGAGAATGGGAATTTGATTTACATATTGTTTCTGTTCTTTGGTGCAGCTGGTTTTGACCTGTAACTAGAGTGGCTGAAGCAAGTGCTCAACTCAAGCAACTTTCCTGAATTGGCCACATACAGTAAGGGGCTAAGATGAAATTTCTGCTTTGAGCTGGATGGACTGCTCTTGACAGAGATTTCATCAGAACCCTGGCAGACAGTTTGCCTGTGACTGTGTTTATATTTTTGCCCCTTGAGAGAATTTTGTGGCCATTTGCATGGCAGTAGTTGCTTGAGGTTATACTGAAATGTCTTAATGTTGAAATAGTGTGTGACAGAAAGAAAAAACAACTTCAATATTACAGCTTGGTTAGTCTGAGGGATGTCAGATGTACAGAGACAGGTTCTGCTCTGCTCCATGTTCTCAAGAATCAGTAAAATTTAGAAATTTGATCTTTAGAAAGTCTGTCATGTTTAAGTACAGCCCTGATTATCTGTCCATTTTCTGCTTGTGCTGTTTACTACTTGCAGGGCTCTGGAAATAATCCATGAAGAAGTCTTGCATCTAGAAAAGTTAATGTTTATCTGCATGTTTTTCACATTTTTGCTAATTAGAACACAGCAATGAAAAATACTATTCAGTTGAATCAAGATATTTAATATAAAATTATTAAAGTTAGTAATTATACATACCTTTTCTCTATCACTTTTGCCCACTGGAACAATTTATCCTTCCATCCTACTGAAACTGAAAATAATGAAGCTGACTTGCTTTGCAGAAGACTTTGAAATGATATGCCCACATCACCTAGAAACAGAGCCAGCACTAGTCTCTGTGCATCCCAAGCTGCTTTTGTATCCACTGGACCATGCTGATGACACCACTGAATACAGAATTTGGGAAGTACCCAAGTGCAAATGCATAACCAAATTTCAGGTCTTGCTTTAGGAATACACTAAGAATGTTTTTTAAAACTGTGATGATAGGTTCTTTTTCAAATATATTTTTTTTATTATTTATAGAAATATGAACAGAAAATGTGACCCTCCATGCTTGTTCTCAGGAACAAGTTTCTGTTTTTTTCCTATGACCATAAAAATACTTGCTTTTTTTTCCTATTCCAGTCACTGCCTTGAAAGCTTACCCTGTGTTCATGTTCAATTCCTGTCTTCAGTGTACCTGTGATAGCAGCCTACAGGATGTATAGTCTATATTCTCCAGCAGCTGCAGCAACACTTAGGTGTAGGAGCTGTTTGTAACATCAGTAGAAGCATCTCTTTCTCCTCTTTTAAGTCGTGCCTTAAAATTGTCCTTTTTCTGTGATTTTTGGCACCAATTGAATTTCTTTTAAGGTGGACAGCAGGATGACCATGAGCCAGCACTGTGCCCTGGTGGCCAAGAAGGCCAATGGCATCCTGGGGTGTATCAGAAGGGGGGTGGTCAGTAGGTCGAGAGAGGTTCTCCTCCCCCTCTACTCTGCCCTGGTGAGACCGCATCTGGAATATTGTGTCCAGTTCTGGGACCCTCAGTTCAAGACGGACAGAAAACTGCTGGAGAGAGTCCAGCGCAGAGCCACAAAGATGATGAAGGGAATAGAGCATCTCCCTTATGAGGAAAGGCTGAGGGAGCTGGGTCTCTTTAGCCTGGAAAAGAGGAGACTGAGGGGTGACCTAATCAATGTTTATAAATATGTAAAGGGTGAGTGTCAGGAGGATGGAGCCAGGCTCTTCTCTGTGACATCTAGTGATAGGACAAGGGGCAGTGGGTTCAAGCTGGAACATAGGAGGTTCCACTTGAATATGAGAAAAAACTTCTTCACGGTGAGGGTGACAGAACACTGGAACAGGCTGTCCAGAGAGGTTGTGGAGTCTCCTTCTCTGGAGACATTCAAAGCCCGCCTGGATGCGTTCCTGTGTGATCTGATCTAGGTGTTCCTGCTCTGGCAGGGGGATTGGACTAGATGATCTTTCGAGGTCCCTTCCAATCTCTAACATTCTGTGATTCTGTGATTCTGTGATCATTTCCCAACAGGCTTAAAAAGAACATCCAGTTGCTTACTCTTGCCCGTCCTGCAGTTTGTTCTGAGCTGTACCCTCCTGTATTACAGTTGTATTGGAGGTGCCCCTGATAAAGGGCTGTCTGTTGTTCAAATGGGACTTAGTGTAATGATCTCTTAGTTTTGTGTCCAAGTCTTTAAGTGTTACAGTCTACAAATTGCCATCCTTATCTCTTTTTGTCTTGCTCTATCTTGCCAAAAGAATGAATGTGGCTGTCTAAGTTGTAGCCAGGACTATCAGTTTTCTCACAGAGAAGACAAGAGGGTTCCTGCTGTATGTGTCTACATTCCAGTGACCTGCCCGACAGCAGACATTGCAAGCTCATCTGAGAGGACTTCTGTTCACCTGCCTGATATCTCTGCTCTGAAGATTCTGGTTATTAAAGCATCTGTATGAAAAATACTGCTTTATGTTTGGTGAGGTTTGTAAATCTAGTTGTTGAATCACTTTGGTCTCCACCATCACTGGTGGCTTTCTGAAGACAGAAGTCGTATTCAATGAATATTTACCATTAACTGTTCTGTTAAATATTATCCCATTTCATTAGCACCAGGCTCAATTAGAATCCCAGAAAAAACAGTCTAATCTCCGTTTGAGTAACTGCACCAACCTGCCACAGTGTAAATCAAGGTTTTAGCAGGGTAATTAAACAACCTTGCCTTGTTAGTTAAATGATTAAACATCTGCTGTGTTGAAGAGAGAAACACTTTTTGTCTTACACTTGCAGCTCATCCAATAATGAGAAATTGAAGCTGTTGACTATCAGTGACTAATAGCTTGAAGTCCTGTTTCTGTGGCACATTGCAGTTGGCAAGAGTCTGTCTGCTTCAAGGTTCCAGGGAAAAGTGTGATACTTGCTGAAAAAAAATTAGCCAAAATAATTCTGTCTTTCACTTACTACTCTGATTTGTGTGTGCACAGAAATACACCCAATATAAACGTAGACATATTATTTTATGTTTAAACTTAGAAGTTAAAAACAACATGAGATTTATTTTAAAGCTTAAAACCAATACTGTGAAAAACACAAAACTGATCAGAGTTATCATCTGTTTTGTTAAATGTTGATCAAACCCAAGCAAGGCTTCTATTTTTTTAATGTCAGAACAGGAGCATACCATGTAATCTGCACTGTGTGGTGCTGCAGTAACTAAATTGTACCAGTAAAGTACATTATTCCCATGCAGTGGTATAAACCCTGCTGGCTTCTCCTACTGGTGCACCCCTTTTCCCCTGCCTCTGGATGCAGCAGAAGGGTAGGAGTCCAAGAGAAGCTGGCTGTCTGTCCCTGGCTGACAGCCCTATCTGCTTGCAGTGTGCCTGCTGTTGATTTGACTGCTGAATGACCAGCCTCAATGGAAAAGAAAAACATGCCAATGGCATGGACATACATGCCAAGAGAGAAATACTAATTAGGAGCTTTCTGCTTGCAGAAAGTGCCCAGCCATAGGTGCATGGGTATTTTGTATGACGAGTAGCTATTTTTGGATGACTCCTAAACACAAGCACTGGAAGGATTAACAAGATGTACAATGTGTGATACTTTGCCCTTTCCACAAACATCAGGGTCACAGCACTAATGAATTACAATGAGGTCATAAAAATATTATTTCTTCCAAGCTTTAAAGATCAGTACTATTTGTCATGGAGCAAAATGGCTTGGAAGTTGAACTTCTGTTCCCACAATTGTATTTAAGAAATGCTCATGAATCTTGACAGACTTATGAGTGATTGTAAGCAGCTGAATGAAAACAATAGGCCTGCGATAGCCATGGGATGTGGGTGGGCCCACCGTCAGAGCGTCTGCGTTGATGAAGTCTTGCGTGGCAGGTAGGCTATGTAAGGGCAGAGCCCCAGGAGCACTGTGATACATTTGAGCTTTAGTTCCAGCTATTGCTTAGCTGCTCAAACACTCTGTTTGAAGAAATGTACTAGATAAAGTATATTTTATGTGCTTTTTTTTAAAGAGGCTGAACTGTGTCTTCCCATGATGCAAACTCACATCTAAGAACATGCTGGCTGTCATAGCTTTAACCCCAACCCACTCTCTTAGTTTGGGGAGGCATATGTTGCCAGCTCAAGGCTGGCTCAGAGTGAGGTAAATACAGATGGGTCCATGTGTATGTGTGTTCATATATATATGTTTATAGCTAAATGTTGTATTAACATGAATATAATTAAGTGAGGAAAAGATAATTCCTGGAGAAGTTGTCTAGGACTGAAAGTCTTATGTGGCCAAGGGCACAAAACCTTACAAAGGGATGAGTTTTCTTCATGCCTAGACCTAACTTCATAAAAGATGAAGAGAAGATACAGAAAGGGAGAAGCAGGACATAAAAAAGCAAAGTGGTGAGATTGTTGATTGTGGTAATTGAGGATAGACCGATAAGGGGGAGAAGTTGCTTGTAATTTACGGCCCACTTACAAATTCCAGAAGGAAAGAAATAACTCTTCTACACAACCTGATATGACGGAGGCCCTTTTCCATCTGCAACTTCCTAAAAATCTACTGCTGTTATGTAATTCCACATAACTGAATCAGAATCAGAATCAGTAAAACATGTTCCTCTTTTCTTTTAAATACAATTGCCTTTGGGTAAAAAATGTTTCCTAATGTCTCCTACACCCTTTAAGTGGTGTTGCTGTGAATATATGAAGATCTATTCTGCACAAAAGAGTACTGTAGTCTGAAATCTGTATATTGGAATCATGTCAGATAAATTTCTTTATAAGACATGGCAAGGTAAATTGTTGATTGCATTGAAAGGGCTTTAAGTTTAAAGATGATTATAATATTAAATTACTTATGTATAATTTTAAAGGAAATAATGGAATTGTAGAATCATAGAAATAAAGAATGTTTTGGGTTGGAAGGGACCTTAAAGATTGTCTAGTTCCAATCCCCCTGCCATGGGCAGGGACACCCTCCACTACACCAGGTTGCTCAAAGCCTCATCCAGCCTGGCCTTGAACACCTCCAGGGTTGGGGCATCCACAGCTTCTCTGGGCAACCTGTTCCAGTGTCTTACCACCCTCACAGTCAAAAATTTCTTCCTAATATCTAATCTAAATTTACCCTCTTTCAGCTTAAAGCCATTACCCCTTCTCCTATCGCTGCACTCCCTGATCAAGAGTGCCACCCCAACTCTCCTGTAGGCCCCCTTTAGGCATTGTAAGGCTGCTATAAGGCGGCAGGAACCTCTCTCTTCTCCAGGCTGAACAACACCAACTCTCTCATGCTGTCCTGGTATGGGAGGTGCTCTAGCCCTCTGACCATCTTCATGGTCCTCCTCTGGACTCACTGCAACAGG
>NW_010113304.1:30006-32866 GCF_000699245.1 Pterocles gutturalis | reverse complement strand
TGGCCCACCTCTCAAGCCTGTCCAGGTCCCTCTGGATGGCATCCCTTCCCTCCAGCATGTTGACCGCACCACATAACTTGGCATTGTTTGCAAACTTGCTGAGGGTGCGCTTGATCCCACTGTCCATGTCTCCCACAAAGATGTTAAACAACACTGGTCCCAGTACCGACCCCTGTGGAACACCACTTGTCATTGGTCTCCATTTGGACATCGAGCCGTTGACCGCAACTCTCTGAGTGTTCCAGCCACTTCCTTATGCACTGAGTGGCCCAGCTGTCAAATCCATGTCTCTCCAGTTTAGAGACGAGGATGTCATGTGGGACAGTGTCAAAGGCTTTGCACAAGTCCAGGTAGATGATGTCAGTTGCTCTTCCCTTATCCACTAATGCTGTAGTCCCATTGTAGAAGGCCACCAAATTTGTCAGGCATGATTTTCTTTTGGTGAAGCCGTGTTGACTGTCACCAGTCACTTCCTTATTTTCCATGTGCCTTAGCTTAGTTTCCAGGAGGATCTGCTCCACGATCTTGCCAGGGACAGAGGTGCGAGTGGCTGGCCTGTAGTTCCATGGGTCTTCCTTGTTTCCCTTTTTAAAAATGGGGGTTATGTTTCCCCTTTTCCAGTCAGTGGGAACTTCACCAGACTGCCACAGCTTCTCAAGTATCATGGACAATGGCTTAGCAACTACGTCTGCCAGTTCCCTCAGGACCCGTGGATGCATCTCATCAGGTCCCATGGACTTGGGCACCTTCAGATTCCTTAGATGGTCTTGAACATGATCTTCTCCTGCAGTGGGCAGTTCTTCATTCTCCCACTCTCTAGCTTTGCCTTCCTTGGCTTGGGCAGTGTGAGTTGAACTTGGGTGGTGTGGCTTGAAATAGTGTATTGATCTGTAGAACATGGAGAAGATATTACTTCTGTAAAAAAGAGAAAGATATTACTTATGGCTTAAAAGCTGTTTGTGTACAAAATCTTTCATATCCCACATATATTAAATGCAGTGTACTGTCTCTATAAAGATCTTTTGTGGCTTAATGTTTGATCTGAACACTATGTAATGAAGAGTTTTGCTTGTGATGAAATTTAGTGTAATTGAAAGCCCAAATGAAGAAGATGGCTAGTAGGGAAGGAATAAAATGCACACACTATAAATAAATGGGCACTCTGAAGTTAGTATAATAGGTGCTTTTTATTTCTACAAACTGGGATGCTTATTTCACAAAAGAAACTACAAAAGATGGAAAGAAATTGCAACCACTGTCACAGTCAAAAGGTCTGTGTGACAAAAGGCAGGTGAAAGAAAAGATGAAATCACAAAAGAGATGTTTTTTTTCATTAAAAAAAGAGACTCTTACCAGACTACAAATAAAGCCAAAATGCAGTGAAGAATTAAAAACTAGGTACTTTAAACAGCAGAGGGAATTCCATAGTCCAACAGTACTACACAGGTGGGAAATATTTCATCCTACTTATTGCATTTTAATTTCTATATCAGTTGAGGTACGTGATTTTCAGAAAAAAAGAGATGTGATCTGATTACCTGGTTATTCAGACAACCCATTATGATGTTTAATTTTTTTAGGTTCATGACCTAGAACATTTCACTAAGCAGCCGATAGCGTGTGGAAGAGTTAAAGCTTGTCGGTTCAGCCTCCTGCTGTGCTGGGAGTGTGTTGGCAGAAGTAGCTGAAAAAGAGCAAGACAGATCTGCAAGTCGGGCTCCTGCTACATCAGCTTGGAATGAAATCGATATGTGGATGAGATGGGATTTTCGTCCTCTGTGTTCTTCAAGGAGATACACACATGGCAAGGATTTGATGAGTGGAATTTTTAGACTATATCTGAGCAGTGCTACACAGAGACATAATACTTTGTATTGTCAAGTCTCCAGGGAGAACTACAAGACAACAGGATTAACTATCAGAGTGGATTTGCTCTGTAGACAGAAACTCTTGTCTACATGATTGCAATAGATAATTGATGGAAGAACAGATAGTGCAGACTTCTGGAGCAGATTAGTTTTGCACTTTTTTCTCATTACAGCCTTTGTCATGAAAATGGATATACTTTATGCCATTTTTCTGTTCTCCTTACAGTTATTACACTGGAAATGTTATAACTTTTGATTTTTCCAATTTTTGCATTCCTAAGGCCTGATACTATTAGTTTCTCATAATATATTCTCTGTTTCAGTGTCTTTATAAAAAAATAAACTTTGTCAGAGTTTGGCAGGAAATTATATTCTTTCCTAACAAACTAGAGATGACATTGTTGAAAGGAATAATTAATTATCTTAGGAAGCCATTTTCATTAAGATCTAGTTTTAATAGCTGGTTAAGCATAAGAAAAAATGGTCGACGAGGACTTTCCATAGACACTATGAAGGGAAGGTGCTGTATTGCTCTAGTCTGACTTCCAGCATGAAGGAGATCCAGGAATTCTTGCATCTGACTCTCTGTATTGCTAGAAAGTAATCTAGCTTTGATCTGCCAGTGGCAAATGATGGAGGATCTAGTACAAGCTTTTGGAGAGCAATCCGATGAGTACTTATTCTGGTGAAAATAAATTAAATTGAAAATAACTGGAATAACTTTTTATTTGTGGAATGAATTGTCTGTCACAAGTATGCAACCTTAAAAAAAAATCTTTTAAAAAGTTTAAATCTTCAGAAAGGGATACTAGCTTCAAAGAATTAATAGACAGACATCCTTTGGCTTCTGCTGTACTGGACTCCTCATTTCATAAGCTCTCACTGTTCAAACCATATGCCTTATTTCTAGACTGAAACGACCTAGTTTTATTTTCTAGATTCAGCATTTTTTACTTTTTTTTTTTTTTGTCTTTTATATTTTTCACCATCAA
>NW_010113304.1:10048-29975 GCF_000699245.1 Pterocles gutturalis | reverse complement strand
AGGAATGCCTATTTTTGGTGGCTGCATGGTTTGTAGGAAGCACAGATTTGGTTCAGTTATGTCACTCACCATCTTCAGTTCCCACCCCAGTCAGGGTCAGAGGGATTAAAACCCACACAGAATTCTTAATTGCCTGTAGTTGCTAAAGAATATTAAGAGGATAAAATTGTACACCAAATATCAGCAACCCTCTGTACCTCAGATACCTAATGGCAGCAAGTTCTAAAAATTGTGTCTCTATTGCCCTTGAAATGAAGATAGACTGTGAGAAATACAGCAACAGATAAATAGCTGATAGGAATGGTATTTCTTAAAATTGTGTGTTGGAACATGTATGTTCCTGAAGCTTACTGGTATCCCACTGATTAGAGGTTGCTGAGTTATATTATATGTACATACAATATATCTCCCATTCTTATCATAAGGTTTTCTGGACAAGAATGTGTTCTCACCTATGGTGATGTTACTTTTCCACATCCATCTTCTAATAAACTGACTTATGCTTTCATTTTCGTGCCCATTAAAAACAAGCCTTAAAATGACTTAAAATGGGCTGCCCCCTTTTGGAGACAGTCAGAATTTGTTTTTAAAAGGAATCCTGAGTAAAAATACCAATAATCTAACTAGAGAATCCTGAGCACAGCAAGCCACTGCAGTGCAGAACATAATTCATAGAAAGCATTTGACAATATCATTTTTGATGATTCATTCTCCTGACTCAGATGGCAGAGAGAACAAGGCATGGGAACAGTGTATTTTTGCAATAAAAGAACAAGAGACGCAAGGGCACTCTTGTTGGGATGACCCTGAAAATGATAGCAGGTTATTCTGGTGTCCGTTCTGGGCCAGGCTGTGATGGGTGGAGGAGAGGGAGGGAAAGCACAATCAGTAAATGTATGAATACAATATAATTTAGTGAAGGATTTGGGGGAAATGTATAACCAAGTGTAACTGATGAATTTTTTTATAAGTTTGGCTGGTAAAGATAATTTCAGTTGCTGTAGGGCATGCAGTATTGTGTGACATCTTAACTTTTTTCATAAGCTGTTCTGTGAGATGGGGCAGCTCTGCACAAGATTGTTTTCATAGTGTTGTGTCTTGTATTTGCATTACCCTGTGACTCACTAGCGATGAGGTCTGTCTGAAGCTTTACGCACTGCTGTGCTGTGATAAAATCTCTCTGCCCCATGAGCACTCCAGTATCTGACATTGTGGTTGTTTTAATGGGATTATTTTTTCTTGTACAGGGGTGCCGATTTGGGCCTCCCACGTCTGCTTGGCCGCATCTGTCATGGAGCCGATTGGATTTCAGTAGCTTGGTGACACCTGCCCTTTTGTCAAATTTAGCTGAAACCAGCCTGCACATTTAAAAGCATGGGGACAGAAGTGCCAGTGTTCAGACAATCCTGTTTCTCAAGGAATCCAGTTTAAAATGAAGAGCACAGAATTAGTATAGCTCTTGGTAGCTGGATTAAAACTACCTACCTTAAAAAGAATCGCCATGCAGTGCAGTATTCCCAGGGAGGCCCCTTTTTGGGAATTTTTCGACTTGAATTGGAGCAGGAGGGAGGAGCAGTTTCACTGTGCCTGCAATTTGCAAATCTCCCACCACATGTGGTCCAGCCAGATGTGCCTTGACAGCCCTTGGCACATGAAGAGTGCGTACTTAAGTGACATGCTGAGTCGGAGACTGTAAGTATCCCAGAAACAGAAGGATCCCTTTTGCAGGGCAGTCGTGGCCACGTATTTAATACAGTCAGAAGCCTTTTCCCTGTCTGCTGCCGAGGAGACTTTCAGTAAGAGAATGGCCAAGTATGGGAAGTACCTGTTGCTGGGGTAGCCGTGCTCAGGGCCTGGGCAAGAAATGTTCAGAGGTGCTATGTGAGGCGTTTCCCACTGAGCACCAGCTTTCTTGCACTCTGGGTCCTGCCATGAGTGTACAGTGGCTCCTCTGTGCTCCTGACTGCCAGTCGGGGCTGCCCACAGCTCGACTGCGCTGTGCATGCGCACAAGCTCTGTCTGAGGGACCTGGTGACACAGTGTCAGATGTCCTGCCCTGCCACTGGAAGCAGATGGGGGCTTGCTTGACCCGGGAGGACAGACACTTCAGGTGGAGTGCAAAGTACTGATGCTTTTGCTGGCTACTCTCTCTTTGTGATGGCCATCAGAGGATGGTTTGGGTTTATTTTTGACCAATGAAGCATAGAAAGGTCCTTGAAACCCAGTGAAGAGAGATGTCGACATACAGGCTCATCCCCATCTTTAATTTTGTTGCTTTCACTGCTGTCTCTGTGCATTTATGCACACACTAATGCATGGCAGTCTGCAAGCCTTACAGTGTCTTTACCTCAAAATTGGCTTATCCTGTCTGGGGAGTCTTCCACAAGACTATATGAGTCACAAAAAGTAGCAATATGCTAAGTTAAATACAGTAAATGATTTATCTTCTTTCCCTCTGGTTTGTGTTTTGAAATGTACGCTGCGCCGTTTGATAGCTTCCTACCACTGCTGCCAGGCCACCTGTCCCACACCGCGTCCAAGTCTTTGTCTCCAAAAATACCACCGCAGCTCAGACAACAGCTTGGCAGCCATGCCAGGGAAGACCTTTAAAATGACGATCTTGTATCGCCACAGTGGGAGAGAAAGGTACATTGCATGTCTGACCTAACACTTCAGAACTACAGGGCTGGAAATTCCATGCCATGTCTGAAACACACGTAGTGCGTTGATCAGCCTCTCATCTGGCTTCATAATAGTTAATGGAGTACTGTTGCTTTTTGTGATATAGTCTGACCTTTAATCTGATTTTTTTTTTAATCAGTGACTCAAGTGATTAGCATTGGTAAATTAGGCTTTATCCCTTGCTACAAACCCAGTGCTTTTTCTCTGCTTACTCTTTCTTTTTTGCCTGTTAGTGAAGCTATTTTAAGTATGTAATGCCATGTGGTGGCTGCAGACAGACACTTGAAGTTTCAAAGAAGTAGGTTAAATGTAAACAGATGATTAAGTGGGTGATCCACTGAGATTTGGGTCTCCAGAAGCAGTAGGGTTGCCTCTATAATTTTGTTGCTGTTGGTTTGGTTTATGTAGACTTTGCCCATATGGACTGTTAGTGCTGAGCCCTTGGCTGCCCATAGCTGGATGTCTGTGGTGGCCCTGTCGCTGCCCATGTGAGCTGGCATCGCAGTCGCTGGGACTACAGACACTCATCTTGTGCTGGACATCAAAGAGTCAGAGAATGGAGTTGCTTGGGATTCATTTGTTGTATGGATGGATGTAACGGAACTTTCTTCCCACAGAGGTGCAGGGTCAAAAAGCCCAAGTAGGATGCAGCTCCTGCAAAGCATCCTTGTCGCTGGCAGCAGCATCATCTGGTGTGCAGTGGTGGGGCTCCAGGGATGACACATGCTTGCTGCTGGCTCTGCAGAAGGCATGACTTTGCAAGCCATCATGACAGGCTGCCTGGGTCAAGGCCGATATTGATTGTGAGAGAGATGTGGCGAGGCCACTTTGTAAGTGCATAGCGTTCAAGGGTACAACATGAGGGAGGTAAAATGTCTCAAGTTTCTGCCTACGTGCAGATAGAATAAGGAAGCACGTCTGTTAAAACAAAAGGTCCATGCTGCTTGTTTGGTTTTAAGAAACTTTCCATCCTCCCATTGAAAGAAGCCCTTGGGGTGAAAGAAGTGCAGTTGTGAGCTTAATATTGTTGGCATCTGTTTCTACTAAGGTTACATAATTGCTGTTTTCCTGGGAAATGAAATAATGGAAATGAAAAACTACATTTACCAGAGCATAAGCAGGCACAACTTTGATTTCAGGCACCTGACTGTGCCAGTATTTCATTTGGCATAGGAAACGTAGCATCAAAACAAATGGAAACAGGTAGCACAGGAATAATGGCACAATTGGTGTTTAGACACTGAGATGTGAGAACACATCCCTCCCCAGCATGGGAAACTTCACAGTGTATATAGTGTGTGGTGGGGAGGAGGCCACTGTTAGGATCAGGCGAGGACAGTCCTGTGAAGCAGGAGTGGCAGGGGGTTTTGGGGAATACACTTGCAGAAAACCCAACAACCCACACCTCAAATAATTGCAAAGAGAGAAGGGCAAGCTGCAACCAGAGAAGAGAAGCTGGAAGGCTGTAAGGCCTTTCCTCTGTCTCGCCTTTGTAATTATCTCTTGTTTGCAGAGCTTCCATTAATTGGAATGCATTTCCTAATGAAATTAGGCTGGCAGCCAGTATTCAAGTCTTTTTACTGCTAGGGAAAATTTGTTCTTTGAGCAACTCAACCATTGATTTTTGTTTGTGTTTTCATTCATCATGAGACTGTTACGTGCCAAAAATTCCACACTCCGTCATATTGCCTTGGACAGTCTGAGTTATTTGATTTATTCCCTTGCTCCTGTGCCTTGAAAACTGAATTCTACAGCAATGCCCCATTTGTAGTTATTTTGTTATATGGTTTTCATCCACTCTACCCCCCCTTTTTTAAAAAAAGCAAACAGTTGGCCTTCCTTTTAACTACCTGTTAGGACAACATGAAATGCATGGCATTGCAAAGACACAAAGAATCCCAAGAAGTAAATAATAAGGCTTCAAAAAATTGGTTGAAGTGACATTTGCATTGTGGGATTTCTAAATTTAAAAGGATTCTCAAACTTGCCTAGTTTATAGGAAGCATGGGAGCTAGACTATATCAGTACAGAAGAGCATAGGTCCTTATTTTTATTTTGAAGAGAGATCTTTGACAAAACAAAACTGGCAACAGTTGAGCTAGAAGGGTTCAAAACCCTGTTCAGAGCTCAGGCAGTCTTTGAACTGTGCTTTGCTTATCTTTTTGAAGAAAGGTGGGACTGGAGACAGCAATTACAGCATTATTTGGATGTGTCTTCTTTGCTTCTTCAGACAGGTTGGGACTAGGTGTTGCTCATGGGTGTGCAAATGGTCTTGTCTGTCTTACTCTGCAGGATACGGCTTGATATATTGACAGTATCTACATATATACGTTATCCGTCAGGCTGAATTACTTTCAAGAATTAATCTTTCTGCTGCGTCCCCACTACACGGTATATATCTGTATTTATCATCCTCCATAACAAATATGAATCTTGTAAAATGCATTAGCCATTCTACAACAGACTTTGAGTAATTGATCCGCCACTCTGCTTTCTCATTCAGCACATGGGAAGAATAGTGAGCAAGGCTGAAGGTTAGATGAAGAGAGAATGATTTGAGTTAACTCCAGCTCAGAATGATCAAAAATATGAGACTGGCTTTAAAATTAGTTTTTGAAAAGCAGTATGCTTAAGGTTCATCTTAGTTTCTTTGATGTTTGAGACTTAAATGAACGCACTCAATTTACCTTTATAAATTTGTCTCAACACATGCTAGCATAAATGGTTGTGAATGAAATCTTAGTCACCTACCATCTACAGCAACTTGAAGTATAGGGACAAAATCAGTATTATAGGACCTGTGACTGAAATCAGGAGAGAAAAAAAACCAAAACAGTGGAATTCTGTACTTTTTAGTACTTACTGTAGTTTCTGTAACAATGACATTCTTTTCTTCAACTTATTAAAGCTTCCCCCTGCTTGTGTGTATTAGACTATATGGTATGCATGGAAACTCACACAGCCGGTGCTACTTACTTAAAGAAAAATAATTTTTTTAGGTGTATTTTAGTTCTTTCTCCTTATGATTCATGTAGGTTTATTTCCTATCCAAAAAGAAAACAGTGTAGTAGTAGGCGTCTTTAAGAGACAGGCTGTTACTGTGAGAAGTTGCATTGAGAAGTTATACTGAGAACCCCCAAATACCATGTGTGTTACGGGTGATGTGAAGAATTTAGTGGTGTTGCCAACATATGCTTATGGTGAGAAAGAAAGTCAGCCAGCTTTCCTTAGCTGCTGGGCTGAGGCTGTGGCCTCTTTGTGCATCTACGACCAAATTGTGTGTACAGAGGGTACGTGCTTCAAGAAGGACTAACGGAGTAGTTTAATGGGCTGTTCAACTGTAACAGTTCACAAAGAGAGGCAGCCCCCAGATCAAGATAAAGATGCTTATGAGATTAATGGAATGAACAAAAGAGGCTTTACAGATGTCTTTCACTGGAAAATGGTAGGGGGAGAAAAAGGAATATTACAAACAGTGGTCTTATAAAAGGGAAAGAAAGAAGGACAGGCATATTTGCATCAGGTTGTTGTAACTGTCCTCTGAAGACACATAATAGAAGTTTTCCGTCTCTAGCTGTACAGATAACTCCTGATAATCACTTCTGATGCAATATGATTATCAGCTGCCTAGTGTACAATATCAGAACTGCACCAGGTATTACAGCATCTTGAATGGGCTTTTGGCCATACATTTACAAACAATGCGGAGCATTGTCCTCTAATGCCAGGATTGATCAAACTCTCTGTTGCAATGCTCTCTAACAAGCTCTGGCACTTCTGTGAAATTTGGAAATAAATGTCTTAGTCAACCACTTCTTCAGGTTGTTGATTACTGAGCAGCAAATAGTCCTCAGCACACCTCCCATCTATAACGAAGAAGATATTCTATATATTTATTTTCATTATTCACTTCTAGTCTTGAGATGTTGTAGAGAATCTAGCAGGCTGTTGCTCATAGTTGTAGTCTTTTCCTGCATGTGATAAAGGGAATAAACTGTCCACCTTCTCTTCCTAAAATTGCAGGAAGGTCAGAAAGTGACACAAGGCTTTTGTGGCTCATTTCCCTCTTAATGTACAGCTGGTACCTGGCTGTCTTTCCATTCACAATGAAATAGCTGCAGAAAACAAGGTGTACAGATGCAGAAGAAAATAACTGTGGGAAGAACATGTAGTATCTTAGTGATGCTCGAAATACATTGCTGCTGGGGAATGTGCTGGTTTATGGTACTGAAATGATCAACTCTCACTTTAGAGTCTGAAATTCCATGACTACTGATATGTTTACAAGAGCAATTTCTGCTTTTTCCTGTGACTGCATTGTCCCTGTCTTAAATGTGTTATGCATAAATATGGAAGAAGGGAGAAGTACAGATGTACACAACATGTAGGTGCCTGAGAGCGCATAGTGAGACTCAACTAGCGTACAAATACAGTACCAAAATAAGATCATGTTTGACTGCTGGAACATTTACTTTTCCCAGTAAAGCACTTATTTGCTTTTTGTTATTCTTAATAAATGGAGAAAGGACATAGATCTGTGTTTTGCCTTCCTGTCTTTCCCATGAGGTGTTTATCTTTTATAAATAAATCAACAAAATAAACCAAAAGACAGTTATTTCAACAGAGTGCCTGACTGTGAGAAGAAAAGTTGCAGCAAAGAGGATTCCTGCAGGATTTTCAACACCAGGCAGTCCTGGGGAGGAGCAGCTGCCACTTCCCTTTGCAGAGCGGGATACAAGAATGCCCTACGGCATCGCAGAGAACAGCGGGGATCCTGTGGGATCAGCTACAGTGAATGATCAGTCACACAGGGCTTGGCATCAAACTCAAATTTTATTTCTGGGGATTGTGTCTTGATGCTGTTATGGCATGTGCCTCATCTCCCGGTTCTCCCAGCCTGAGAGGTAGGTAGTTAATTTTTAAACAGTTGATAGTTCCTGCACCTGTTTTTTTCATTTTTGTCTTAAATCAACTGTCTCTGCTTGCAGTTCTTTCCCACTGACAGTAGTTAAGTGGGGGTGATGGTGGTGTGATGCGTGGACCAGATGATCTCCTTTCCAATGTAAATTAGTCTATATTTTGGGAAAAAAATACTAGTACAGACTCATCAGGGGAGTAGCAGACTGATCTGTGCTGAGGGAGAAAGTGTGACGGCAGTGCTGGAAGACAGCTCTGAGCTGAAGACAGGGGCCTTATTGAGTAGAAAATGGAGACTTGAGACCTGCCCCAGGACACCTACAAAGCGTTAACAGTGGCTAGGCTGTTGGTATTGATCAGTGTCACAGGCAGCAGTTGCAACGTATCTACTATTCATGTGATCTCTCTAGGCTGACCAAAAAACATGCACTGCACTGTGACCATGTGTGTTCTTTACTTGTTGGCATGGTACGCAGCACAACTGTGACTTGTGCCAAGTACACTTTCCCAAACAGCTTTATCATCTTCTAGGAACCAGGAGAAAATATTTGAGAAACTTGTCAATAGATAGGCGTGGTGTCGTGGTTTAACCCCAGCCGTGAAGAAGCACCACCCAGCCGCTCATTCACTCCCCCCTGGGGGATGGGAGAGAGACTCAGAAGAGTAAAAATGACATAACTCATGGACTGAGATAAAGACAGCTTAATAGGTAAAGCAAAAGCCATGCACACAAGCAAAGCAAAACAAGGAATTAATTCACTGCTTCCCATCGGCAGGCAGGTGTTCAGCCATCTCCAGGAAAGCAGGGCTCCATCATGTGTAATGGTTACTTGGGAAGACAAACACCATCACTCTGAACGTTTTCCCCCTTCCTTCTTCTTCCCCCAGCTTTATACGCTGAGCATGACAGCATATGGTATGGAATATCCCTTTGGTCAGTTGGGGTCAGCTGTCCCAGCTGTGTCCCCTTCGAAGCAAGTTCTTGTGCACCCCCAGCCTGCTCACTGGTGGGGTGGGGTGAGAAGCAGGAAAGGCCTTGAGGCTGTGTAAGCACTGCTCAGCAATAGCTAAAACATCCCTGTGTTATCAAAACTGTTTCCAGCACAAATCCAAGCCATAGCCCCACACTAGCTACTATGAAGAAAATTAACTCTGTCCCAGCCAAAACCAGCACACCTGGTCACACCTATGTTACAAACCTAAAATATTTCTTACTATGGGAATTCTTTCGAAATTCTTCAGGCTAATGATGATATAACGGTGTTTTCACTGGAGACAGGACATGATATGCAGGAAATTTTTTCCCCTGAAGACAGTGATTGGCTCCAGCCTTCTCCAAGTGGTGCTCACTAGACAAAACAGCAGCTCTTTAAGCGTTATTGAGATCTGTAAGGTCACTGGTGAACTGCCTCATGCTACAGCGCTGTGACCCCTGTGGATTTTACTCATTTTCACTGTGATTGCAGCCCCTTGTGCTGCAACGTGTTCTCCCACATGCTTGTATCTGTGTCTGAAACAGCCACTGTGAGTCACGTACAGAGTGGCTTTTTGAAACTTTACTGATGGGGAAGTGGTGAAGTTTTTGAATTAATTGAAAGCTGAGGCGAGGACTGAGTTTCATTTTGCTTTGAGACTCCCTTCCATTGCTGTGACCTTGGCGTGCCTGTGGTTCAGGCCATCCAGACAGTGTCCCCTTTTCATTTTCTTTTTCTCCAACATATTAAGTTATAATAATTATATTTCACAAGTTTAAAACCATGAGTTTTTATGCTTGCTCTGAGAGGGCAAAGTGTTTTGCAGGCCTCCAGAGAATGGATGTATGGACTTGCGGATCTGGGGTAGACTCAAGAAGAATGCTGAGCAGCATTGCAATGTGGGCAGCCAGAAGTATGTTCAGACACACTTTTATGGTTTGTCTGAGTGTCCCCAGTGGGACAGGATCCGAGGGTTTTCGAGGCTTAGGCAGACATTGTTTTGATACTACAGCACAGAAGGGCAGGGTCTGCTGTGTGTGCTTGTGTGTGTCTGCATATACTATCTGTGCCAAGACCTACAGGCACTGTCTTTTAAACCCTGCATTGAATAATGAAATACTCTTCCTGGAAGGTTTTTCTGCAGTCCTGCAGCAGGGAATTGCTTCTCCTATAACCTTTATTTCTCTTCCTGGAAGGAATTGTGTGCACCATCCAGTATAATGCTCTGTCATCAAGATTATGTGCTGGTATTGCTTTGATAGCTTTCTGGTTTGGGTTTTTGTTGTTGTTGTTTCTTCTTTCTTTCTCTTTCTTTCTTTCTTTCTTTCTTTCTTTTTCTTTCTTTCCTTCTTTCTTTCCTTTTCTCTTCCTTTCTTTCTTTCTTTCCTCCTTTCTTTCTTTCTTTCCTTTTCTCTTTCTTTCTTTCTTTCTTTCTTTCTTTCCTTTTCTCTTTCTTTCTTTCTTTCTTTCTTTCTTTCTTTCTTTCTTTCTTCACCCCTCCTTCCCGTTTTTAGCACATGGAAGGTACAGCTTTTAGCAGTCGATGTGTCCATCTTGTCCACTGATTTGCCGCTTTCTTTGTATCTTCAACCCCCTCACCACCCAGCTTCTGCAGCATGGGAAGGCTAAGCACTTTCAGACCAGAAGTTGTGACAAAAGCTATAGTCAGGAGCAGGTTGTAACTGTCATCTAGATGCTTTCTGTTGGTGTTTTTGAAGGTGTTTCCTCTGGGCTCCTGGAAAGGCTGGATGCCTTGCTGGCAGGGTTTTACCCACAGAGGAGTGAGGGGAGGTGGGGCAGGCACACAGGAATTCTGCACTGCAGCTCTCATTCCAAGCTGTGCAGCAAGGTTTTAGTACCTGTGGAATAGTGAAAAAGAGTGAACAGCATGTCATTTTCCCTGTAATTCATTCATATGTAGGCTGTGGAGAGGCTGAGTTGTGACTCTCAGGGATGTGCTGAGAACACACCACAGCAGGAGCTGTGCAGTTACACTGGTAGTGAAGAAGATGTCAGAAGCATCTCTGTCTTTCCCTGTGCTCAGTTAAGTCATGGGGTAATAAAACAAATTCCTCCCAGTCCTTTTCCCTGGGCAGCCCACAGGTATGGCAGTGATTGCTTTGTGTCACACGTCTCTCATCCTGAATACTTTCCATTTTGTATGCTGGGTTGCACCTGAGCCTCTTCCCTTTTCTTCACCAATCCCCCATGAAGTTCAAAGGTTCTGCCTGGTTTTCTGTGGCCGGAAGGAAAGCACTTCTGTCCCACAGACCCACTTGCTTGTGGCTTTGGCAGGTTATGTGCAGAGGAGCTGGAAGGAGCTGCTCTCATTCCCTCTTCATCTTCCTGTCTCAGCTGGTGGGAAGAAGCTGCGTGCTCCTACTTGGGAAAATTATGCAGGTGCTTGAGCAGGGTCACTGATATACACTACAGATCTGATCCTGGCATCACATTTGTTGCTGCCATGAGAGTTTCCTGTTCAGTGGTGTGAAACAGAAATATGTAAATCCATCTTCAGCAATGCACAACTAGACATCATGGCAGCACAGTCAGTCAGTAGGTAAACTGGGATTATTTGTGAATTATATTGAGGAATAGTTAGTTGAAGGGGTGGCCCTGACACCAAAGTGGATCTTTTGGGGGATCTGGGTAGTGTGAATGAGACAGGGTACTGGCAGAGGAGAGAAGGGGTGGTTTCTTTCTGGAGAGAGATGAGCACTGTTGAAGAGATCTGGGCAATCTCTGCTGGTGCTTCTGAGTGCTGGTATGATGCTAGGACACCCAATAACCAAGCTCTGGTCACTTCAGACTGGTCATTCATTTTTTGTTAGCCTAAATGTGTTCTTGGGATCTGATTTTTAAAAAAATACAGTGCACTTATGGCTGCAATTACAATGCATAAATTTTTTTGCTGTCAGCGCAATAGCAGACAGAATGCTAAGTATTCTCAAAACATGAGGTGGGTGGTATCTCAACTGGGATATCCAAAATCAGGGGAAACTTTTGACTTTACGTGTCCTGTGCCATGTATGTAGGCTATGATAATCCTATTTTGCCTGAAGTGTTCTTACTGCAGAAGTGAGCTCTATTGGAAAGGATAAGGGTGCTATTAGTTTCGCATTCACTGTAAAGGGATGTGGCAAATGGGAAACTGATACATACACGAGAGGGCAAGCACTAGATAGTAACTTCTACAGTGGATCAGGAAAGAAACTAGAAATACTAGAAAGTATACTAGCATATACTTACACAAAAGCTGAATTTTCACAAATGTGCTTTTATTCCCTGTCATGACCTTACAATGTAACGTCTTTTACCATTACATTTTTATAAAACATGGTGTAAAAGTATGTCTCCAAAAGAAATTTCATGTGGGGCAAAAAAGGAAATACCAGAAGTTAGCTTGCAGTCCCTTCCAGGTCGCAATAGCCTTTGTCCCTGACCTTTCCATTGATTAGGGCAGGGAAAAAAGGAATATTATCTAGAGGTTTGTGGTTCCACCCGCCTTAAGCTTGTCTCAGTATGACCTTGGCTTGAAAGACTGAACAGGAAAAGATCATTCACTGTCAATTGCTGCAAGAAATGAACCCGTAATTGTTAAACTCAGTGTGTTTTGGTTTGCCGTGCAGTCTTAAAGTGAAAACTGCTGTAAATATAAAGGTATGTTTTCATACAAGTAAGGCATTTTTCTTGCAATTGTTGTAACATTAATGGCAGTTGAGATGTGTTGAAAAACAAACTATTGAATGACTTAGTATGGCATCAAAATCACAAGGGTTTTGCTGGAGTAGGGGAAGAGCAAAGGACTTCTTCTCCCCTCAGATAAGGAGTGTAAAATTTGCTGAGCACTGGTAAGAGACTGGTCCCAGCAGTCAGAGAAATGTCACTGTGCTGGCCTTGTCCAGTATGGTTTTATTGATGTATTGTCTGCCTTCTCTTCAGATGTATTGAGCTGGTTCAAATCACCACTTGAGCTTGTGCCATTTCCTAGAGCAGGGCTTCTCGCTGTCTGAGGACAGTTTACCTTTTCTGTACCTCCCTGCAGTCATCTCTTTGGTTCAGTGGAGAGTGATGGACATGCTCCTGGTGGACTAGCTGCTCGGGAAAGCTGCCTCAGGGCTCTTTCATTGTGTAGGTGCAGACAAGTGGTGGGACAGGATGATCTAACCTGCCATAACGCTGTTCTTCAGCACGTGGTGCACCATTTCTTCCATGTGCTGGGAAGAGGATGACCAGCACTTCCCTGCTACATGGCTCAGAACGGGTCCCCAGGGACTGGGGCAGATCCCCACCTCTCTGGTAGATCTGAGGACCCTCGGCTGGGTCTCGTTGGTAGCAGCAACCCAACAGCCAAGCTGGATTATGTCCCATTGCTGTGTGTCAGGCCCCTGGAGCAGGTCTGGTTGCTCCCTGGGCTCCAAAAGCCAACCATCTCTCACAGACTTCTGTAAAAGATCACAAATCTCAGCCTTTGCTCAAAACTCAGTCTAAAACAATAGCTGAATGTCTTTTAGAAGTCTTGAAACTGAGGGCAATGTGCATCAGCTCTCCTCTTAGGACTCATTTTGTAACAAATTCCTCTTTTGTTTGCTAAGTGTAAGGGGAGGAAAAGAAAACCAAAGTTTGATTTAACTTTATGAGTACCGTAATACCTGTATTTTTTGGCTGATGATACTTGCTGTATTTTGCACAATGGCCAAGATGGAAACAAAATCAGCAGCACGTCCAATTTCTGTGTTTTTTAATTTGGATTTACAAAAGACCCTGAAACCAAAAAGCAAACCTATTGGCTCAAATCAGCCTTGCTTGAATGTTGTATCCTTACTCTTAGTGATAATATTGAATCCTGCAGAATTTTGGTCAGAATTTAGCAAAAATTGTGCTGATTAGTCTTTTCTGTTGACCTACATGTATGTCTCCATTGTTTGGAATTGGAGGAGTAGAGAATGTTGTCTTCACTGAAATGAAGTTTTTACTCATTTGTCTGTGGAAAAAGTACTTTTTTTGTGAATTCAAACTTTTTACTTTGTTGGTAATAAAAATGCAATTTTCCTTTGCTGATGCTGTCTATGTGATACACTTTTCAAGTGCTGCCACCATCCTGTTATGAATACTCTGGGGAAATTGTGACATACATACTTGTTCAGAAGCCTGTGGGACTTGCAAATCTGTTTTCTGTTTTGTTATGTTTTGTTTGTGTGTCTCCTCTTTCTAAATTTATGCTGAAGGTGGCATGCAAACCAAACTCTGTATCCAAACCAGTTACAAAGCAGGAAATTCTCATTTCTTGACAAAATCCCTTCATCCAGTGGGAATCTGAGACTTTTGGTCAGCTCTAATCCAGACGCCTTCAAATCATGGGTCAAAAAATCTGTGTGTGGTATTGCTACCTCCGTTGGCACATGAAAGCATAGTTTGCAAGGTAGCCTAGATGTTTATAATTTCTCATTTCTCACTGTCCCCTGGGCATTGCAGAACAGCTTTTTCTGTACTTCTGCTTAAAAAACCAAAACATGTAATTTATTTGTATTTTCTGTTCCAGTTATATAGGTGTGTATCTGTCTTCTAGTTTGGGTCCAAGTTGTTTGCTTCCTGGACTGTTTTCTTTTTGTTCTCCTCCCAGGATTTCATAGCTGCATTTCCTACAGAAGCAAAGACTGGAAAACCCTTTAATCCAGAAAACCTGTCTTCTTCTCTCTTCTTGCAGTAGGATTTTAATGAAAGGTCTCCACCACAATAAGCTTTTGGGGCACTTTCCAACAAGATGAAAAAAAAAATTCTACTTTGATCTTTTATATAGTCTCTGATTT
Source organism: Pterocles gutturalis (assembly GCF_000699245.1). Classification (NCBI taxonomy): domain Eukaryota; kingdom Metazoa; phylum Chordata; class Aves; order Pterocliformes; family Pteroclidae; genus Pterocles; species Pterocles gutturalis. The sequence continues at coordinate 15,592 of NW_010113304.1, read as the reverse complement.
ACCCTCTGGCTACTTTCCTCCCCACTTCTCCCCTAAAAAGCTGGGTTAAATTGTGTCTTAATAGTTTTGTGTGAATTTCCAAGTCATGGAAGTGTATATTCTTGCTGAAAGAATCTAATTTTTAATTTTAATTCCTTGGCTTGGCATTGCCAGGTTACCATATGGAACAGGTTCTAATAACCAGCCAAGATATAAATAAATTCAGTGAGAACATTAAGAGCCAAATACCAAAGAAATCCCTAATCTTCCAAACACACTGTCAGGCACCACTTTCATTCCAGTGGAGAAAAGTAGCTAGTGAGAACAAATGCCTGCATTTAAAATGACAGCTTTCAAAGTTAAATATGTGAGATGGACTCTGACAGAATATGTTTCCCCACCATATCTCCAAAATTGTATCCTGTGCTCTCTTACGCTGGCTCTCCCACTGTTCATAGGACCAACTGTACAAGTGTTTAAGCAGAACTTTCAAAATTCAGCCTACTTGTTAGGTGGTATTGCTTGTGTTTTCTGTGCACTGGGCTATGAGTGTGATGCCAGTGCCAGCAATAGATGCCCAGAGCCTGGAGAAAGATCACAGGTCAGCAGAAGAGCACCTGAAGAGCAGCACAAAGGAAATCCAGCCGGTAAGTCAGCTTCATTGGGAACTGAATTTAAGGGCCTCTATGCAAACACAGTAGCATGGGGAACAAACAAGAGGAGTCAGAGACGTGCACAAGACTGCAGGGCTATGATCTTGTTGGCATCACAGAGACATAGTGGGATGGCTCCTATGATTGGAGTGCTGAAATGGAAGGATACAGGCTCTTTAGGAAGGACAGGCAGGGGAGATGTGGAGGGGTCGATGTATATCAGTGACCAGCTGGAGTGCATGGAGCTCTGCCTGAAAATGGATGAGGAGCTGACTGAGAACCTATGGGTCAGGCTTAAAGGGAGGGGCAGGGACAGGTGACATCTCCTACAGGCCACCTGACCAGGAAGAGCAAGTGGATGAGGGCCTCTACAGACAGATAGGAGCAGCCTCATGTTCACAAGCCCTGGTCCTCATGGGGGACTTCAGCCACCCTATATCTGTTGGAGGGACAACACAGCGGGGCATAAGCAATCGAGGAGGTTCCTGGAATGTGTTGACAATAACTTCTTTCTTCAAGTGACAGAGGAGAGGAGAGGTGCTATGCTGGACCTTGTTCTCACCAACAAGGAAGGCTTGGTGGGGAATGTGAAGCTCAAGGGCAACCTAGGCTGCAATGACCATGAAATTGAGTTCAAGATCCTTAGGGTGGCGAGGAGGGTGCACAACAAACTCACTAGCCAGTGCCTAGACTGTGTTATCTGTGGGTAGTATGCAAAGATTTTTTTCAAAGATAGCAGAATTAGAGCTGGAAAGCCATCTTTGGTTTAAAACCAAACCTCTTCAGACTTCCGCTACATCTTGACCCAATTCTAGCTCTATTGTTCAATGGTCTGTGTGAGCTGGCTCTATCTGTGCTACAGCAGTAACACAGTGGGAGGCTTTCATGTGCTTTTTTGAGCTGAAAGCAAGGATTACCCTGAATCTTCTGAGAATGTGTATGTGTGAGATTACCTGGCAGAGTTACACCATCCTAAATAACCTCTGAATGATCACTATTATGAAGCGGTTAAAAACCCGTTTGTGATTAATAGTGGTAGATAAGTTGTAGGGTCAGGCTTACCTGCTCTCTACTGAGGCTGCTGACAATGATTCTGTGAAAATGGTGAAGGTTGCCAAAAATATAACGCATGAATGAACAGTTCAGAGGCCCAGCAGATCTGTTAAACTTGCTACCATTGCTTTCTGTCTAGACGGTAGCAAGTTCAAAGTAGCCGCTTCCCATTTCCACACATCAAGGCACACATTCTGAGGTTTTCAGGATTCTGGTGCTTCCAACAGGGTTTTTGTTAGAGTAAGTGTTCTTAATTTTCTTAATTTCTGGAAAAAAATATCTGTATTGCTGGAAAGGAAACTAGCTGAAAGCAGGGCTCTGTTGTTTTTTTCCCCCCATTAGGCTCATACAAAGCTGCTGCTGCTGCATCTTCCTCTGAGTGGCCTCAGCACAACACCCTTGGAAATAAGAATGACTCATCTTGATGGGGGTCTTCCTGTTGGGATATTGGAAATAAACACAGTTACTGCAGGAGACTTAAAGTACAGTAATTTGGATGATGAAACTTGAGGCATTGCTGGGCAACAAGAAGCTGCAATCAGAAAGCTGTCAGAGGCAGCAGAGAAGCCCCGGGGAAAGAGACGAGCAGAGTAATAAGATATGTCCAGAATGTTTTGCTGTTAACTTAAAATATTGTGGAAATAGAATATTGGCTCTCAGTTAAATCACGCAGAGACGTGGAAAAGGACTTTGAGAAACATTGTGCAGGCATTGTGCAGGGTTGCTGCAACAACTCTGCCAGTTGCTGCAGCTTAGTGAAGGTTCCTGAGAGCCCTACAGCAGTAAGCATCCTGCATCGCTCACTCTACTCGGTGTAGGGTACAGTAGCTGTATGCTTCAGGTGTGGTTTAGAGCAAAGTAAATAGCAGGACTGCTCTGAACAGTCAGTCCTGGCTTCTTGCATTAAAACCTCTTCTCTTTCCTTCTTTTGCCCTGGCCCTGTTGAGACAGAAGTGAATCCTTATGAATTTCCTTATGGAAATCTGTTCATATATAGCAGGTAACACATGTGAGGCAGATCTGTGCTCATATAATGGTAATTTATTCATTATTTAGGGATTTTAGTCAGTCCACTTAGAGCTGCTGCTCATATGAGCTACTGAATATCTGGGATTATTAGATGAAAGGCTGACATCAGAGCTTTCTTTTTCCACATATACATTTTGCTTTTGTGTGGTTTTTTTGTTTGTTTGTTTTGTTTTTTTTCCTTACACAGAGCAGAGCTATTGGTAGTTTGAGGAAACTATGACTTCACAAAGAAACATTTCTGATGACTGGAGGAGTCTGTTACGTGAAACACTCCTCTGCTCAGCTTGATGCCTCGTCCTGCTGGTTTGTCTTTCTTTCAGTTTTTGCAGCAACTCCTGTTCCCCCCTTGCATGCCTAACCCTCTCCACAGGCTCTGAGCTGCAGAACCATGCCTGGGGAGGGACAGGTCATGTATGACAGTACACATGGCAGTAGGCTATTCTGCATCACCAGAAAAAGCTCTCAAACTTGGTCTTGTCCAGAAAATCTTCACAGAAGATGCAAATACTCAACTATTTTTTTTTTCCAGGATGGGAACATAAAATCCTGGAATGCTTTCTTGAGTAATGGAGGCTGACTTCTGGATGTTGAACCATAAATGAAATGGCACGATTCACACCCTGGGAAAATATTTTCCATGTACGTCGTAAAAGCACACTCCCAAATCATGGCACTAGGCCTGATGAATGTGTGCAATAGCTGCAAGATTGTTATGTAAAATCAAATTAGATTTTTGATGACAATCTTGGTCTGTGACTACTGCTCTCCTTCTTCCATAATGATGTGCTAGAAGAAACTTGTGCCAGATATACGTCATGGGGGGTGCTGCCATTTCGCAGCAAGATGCCTCTGTTCAGCCTGTTGTTCTGTCTCACCATCAGGCAGTACTTTGAGGAATTGACCAGTGTCAAGGGGAGTGAAAATCTGGAAATGAAGAGAAAATGCTTAAGGTTCATAATTTATAAAACCAACGTACAAGTTAGTGCCAATTCTGAAACAAACTTGTGCTGTAATGCTAGGACCTTGTCTGTCTGGGGGGAAGAGAGTGCTGTGATGCAATAAAACTCACAAAAATCAAACTGAATTTGCAGTGTGCTGTATGCCAGTATGCAAGTGCTGCTTGTGTCATTAATATATGCACAACATAATGAGTGTTATTACTATCATTAATCATTTTCATTATAATTAATGTAGCAACAGTATGAGCCTATTGAAAAATAAGACTTAAATAAAGAAAAGAATAGGGATTGCACAGTCCTTGTATCTTAACAAAGTGAAGTGCCATGGAATTTTATGTATTCCACAACAGAAATAATCGTAATGTCAGCCAGCAAGTGCAGTTACATGGTCACAAAGTTACATACTGCTTTATGGAATGACCGAGGAAACTCAGACAGCTCAACAAGTTTGACAACTTGACAAATAGCAGACATAAGTGATGATTCATAGTCCCCCAATTGTTTCTTTAGATAAGATTTTATCTCTTTTTTAACTGATGCAAATACATGAGGATACAGGTCTCTCTCGAAGATCCATTTGGTTTGTGTCTAAAAGTGGGATTCATGCTCTTTTCTCTATAAATGATCCTGCATCATGCTGTTATTAAATAAAAATGCACTCTACCACGTAAGTGGGATGCTTACAATGCAGCATTATTTATGGAGTCTTGCTTCTTAAATACTTCATAGGTGCTTCTATTTGAAATCTACCTCACCATAGTTTATATTTTAGGCATTCAGTATTATCTTACAGTGTGGAATTCAAATTTACATTCATCAGAAATTCTGAGGAGAAAACCTTTGTAACAATGTGATTTCAGATCACATCTGTATTGATTGTGGGGATTAATTTTTTAATGGAAAAATCTTTGAGAGCTTGTATAACACAAGCTTCCTTTCTCTCTGGCATAATGAATTTTATGGCAAGATGCGAAAGATGCGTTTCATTTAGTGTATTCAGAAATACTGCACTTTTAAACTTCTGCATGCTAGCCTTTCCCATTGCTGAAACTTTGAAAAAGCTGCTGAGGAAGATCATTCCTCTCCCTCCCAACTTCAGATTAAATATACTCCAAAGTAAATGAAAATTTGACCAATAATGTTCCATCCCAGTTCAAAGGCAGAACTTTCATTTAACTGCCTTTAGAGCAGTATTGAGAATTTGTTGTATTTTCAGTCACCATTTAACGCAGCAATGTCTTCTGTTGTCTTCTTCAAAGAGGGGAAAAGAGAAATAGTGTTTTGTAGTACAGGATAAAATATTACTTCTCTTGGGTGTAGGGTATTAAGAGAAAACATTGCATATGGAAAGCGAATGGATCTGAAGAACCAAAAGGAGCACAACAGCAACATGTGTCTCTGAGTCCCTTCAAACTCATTCATCTAGTGCAACTTTAAGATCAGTAGCATATTGGATAATTGGTATTGGCAAGTGGATGGCATTTCTGTGCCTCTGTCTTCCTGATTCTCTGAAACTATTGAATACCAGGAGGGCTAGGAGAATGACACAGGAAGGGCTTAAAATAATCATGTTTTTATACAAATACTCATTTTCACTATCTTAAAGGAAGAAAAAATGCAAAGGAGGGCTTAATTTCCTGCATTTTTATTGAAGTGACTGTGATGGGTTTGCCCTTGGCTGGGGGCCAAACCACACACCCACTCACCCAATCCCCCCTCCCACCCTCCTGAGGATAGGGGAGAGAATTAAAGGGGTAAAGGGAAAAAAGGACTCGTGGGTTGAAATAAGAACAATTTAATAATTGAACTACAATAATATTGAAAATAATACTATATACAAATACACAAATGAGTGATACGCAGTGATACTG